>NC_057806.1:691687558-691987558 GCF_018294505.1 Triticum aestivum | reverse complement strand
GTTTTCCCTAGTAGTGTATAGTTAGTGAAGTGGCAGGTGTAGTACTTTTAAGCACATTTCGTGTGGTGAAAATTCCACAGCGGGGAGCAGTAGCGTTTCTATTAAATGTCGTGTGTACGGTACTTCAATTTTTGAGACAAGTTGATTTTGGATAGTGCAAAACTCTGTTTTTTTGTGGTGGATAGGGTTGTTATCCCTGGAGAATGGAATGTAATGGGATAGATTGTTATTTACATTCGATTGCTTGTGTTCGGCTTCTCGCTTCCATCGGTCGATTCTGTCTGTTCGTTTTTTTTGTTGTGATCTCCGCCGGCGGTGTTGAAGTCCTTGCTTCGTCGTCGTCGGGTGGGTACTTTGTGTTGTTGGGCGCATCGTTTGACAATGTGTATCTCGAAGTGGGAGGGTGGTTGGTGAAGCATGGTGGCGGTTGTTTTGCGAGGGGAACTCTACTTGGAATTTGGTGTAATGAACCTATGAGGAGATCTTGTGTGAGTGTGGAATGTTTCGAGATTTTGCTGTGGAAGAGAGGAAGGAAGAGAGTAGTGGAGGTGGGATAAATGGAAATGATGGAACCATATGTAATCTTCGACGGTCTGATTTTTGTATCAAGATTTGTGTCGCCTGTTTTTTTTCGCTATAGCATCTTAGTAGACGTGTGAGGCACGGAACATCAGGCTCTACAGGCACCGACGTTGGAATTTTAGAGGCACTGGTATCAACTCTATGGATGCACAAATATGTGGTGGCAGGGGCATGCATCTGAAGACTTACTCAGAGAGACATGGTTGTGAAGTCTTTAGAGTTACGAGCGTGTGTCGCCACGGGCACATGAGAGTGATGGGTCGGGAAGTTTGGTAGTAGAGGCATCGGTGCGAATAGTACTCAGAGAGTATGGGTTGTGGGTCCACATGTGTGAAGTCTGTGCAGCATTGGTCGTGTGGTAGTAGCGGCGTGCGCCGGGAAAGGTGCGAGCAATAACATTTGTTACGTACTTAATGGGACAATTTGACGGTTGCTTTTTCCCGCCAACCGCGAGCATTGCCACTCGGCGGTTGCCTCGACGCACAGCAACGACGAGCGCATGTCTTCCGCCCTCTCTACCATGATGAGGCCGCGTCCAACCGCCTCCTCCACGACCCAGACCTTGGTAGAAAAGGGTAACCGTGCTTCCATAGTCGCTCAATTCTGAAAACACTATTGCCATTCCATCTCAACTAGCATCTCCTCACAATCTCTGTGTGAAGGCGGCCATCACTGGAGGAGCGTAATGGCGGAGGAACCATCTGCCAAGCGTCCCCGTGGTGAGACGTCCGACCAGGGCATGGAGGTCGACGACGTTCAGGTCCCCGGTCAGAAGCACGACTACAAAGTGCACCTCAAGGAGGTTGACATCCATGGCTAGGAAAAGCTGGATGTCGTATGCACCAGCAATCTTGAGGAAGCCGACAAGATGATCAGCAGGATCCTGAAGAGGGTCTGCGGCTTGTACCCTCACTACATCGGCGTTGATGTCGAGTATACCAGGGAGGACCAACCTCTGCAGAGGGCAGCGGTTCTACAGTTATGCATGGAGGAACTCTGTTTGGTATATCACATCACCGCGGCAACAAAATGGTGAACCATCCTACAGTTTCAACCTCTCCGTGCTTCTGTTTAATTATCTTTTCACCCGGAAATTTGATTAGATTGGTTTATTGAGTTGATGTATCAGTGAAGTTTTTGAAGTAGATGCAGCACAATAGATTTTGAACTTGACTCACCAGATCAGTGCGTATTTGATGCACTAGATTAATTTATGGGTTTGATGTACGAGATTATTTTCTGAACTCGATGTTCTAGCATACTTTCTGTTCTAGTGTATTTTCTACATTTCATGTTCTAGTGTAGTTCAGTTTCTTGAATTGATGTGTTAACGTGGCTAAGAAGTGGATAGGTAATTGGTTCAAGTGTAAATTCCAATAATAAAAATAACATACTGTGCTTGTATTTTATTTCTGAACTCTGCGTAGCAGTTTCTGAAATGTTTTCGTCCATGAATTATACGTACTATATAAGCATGTACTTGATCGATACTTGATGAATCGACCTTAAATGTGCCATCCCCCTGCAGGCCGAAGAGCCTGCGCCCGTTCCTGAAGGAGGACATGTTCTACACCTTTGCCGGCTTTAGTATTGCAGGTGACAAAGAGATGCTGCGAAATTCTGGTTTGGAGATCAACCCCGACAAGTACGTCGACATCCAGCGCAAATGGAGAGTTCCTTTCAAGGGAAGAAAGAGGTACCACTCTTTGGCTGATGTTGCAGGTAGCGTGATCCACCCATTCTACAAACATGTGAAGGATAAGATTGATAGAGTTGAAGACCATAAACTGTGGGGGATCAGCCCACTGCCAAATTACCTCATTGAGTATGCAGCGATAGATGCGTACGCAACCTACGAGTCGTGGAAGAGAATTGAAAACATCAGAGAAGGTCTGGAGAGTGCAAAAGAGGCAGAGAAGAATTATGGCGATCCTTACTATGTATACTAGTGCGACGAAAACATAGAAAACTGGTCGTGGAGTTGCTTGTGTTTATGCTTGTCCTTTCTATTGTATCAGGTTCGTAGTTTACTTCTGTTAGAACGAAGGAGTTTGTAATGTCATCTGTATCAGGTTAAACAAGTTTCCTTATGTCAAGTTGTAGTTTGTTTATGTGATTGAGAAAGTTATTTAGCTTGCTAAGTACTATGTTTATTCAACAATCATGTGATTTTGAAGTAGTAATGTTGCTTTTTACTCTAAAAACAACAAAATGCAAAGAAGTCTTTTTGCGCTGAGTACACTTTAGTTGTCCACACAAGCGCGTCTTCTAGAGGAGTGGCAGGATTGGTATGGGCCGGAATACGCAGTTAGAGAGGCACATGTTTGCAGTCTTTAGAGTCATCGGCGTGTGTTACTACAAGGGCCGGAGGCACGTGTACGGGGTAGCAGAGTTGAGCTCCTAATACATAGTTACAGGGTCACGGTTTGGAAGTGAGTCAAGGTTGTGCGACGTCATGGGGCATGTAAGAGTCATGGCAAGTGTCATGTGAGAGAGGCACTTGGATCCAGGTACGCAAGGCACGGGATTGCGACTTCTTGATGCATGGGTATCAACATTGTGGGTGCACAATAGTGTGGTTTGAGAGGCATGTGTTGGAATGCTCAGTTAGAGATGCACTGTTCTGACGTTTGTGAAGAGACATGGGCGTGGTACCGTGACCATGTAAGAGTCTCATGGCGTGACACGTTAGGCACGTAGATGCAGTTACAGAAGGCACGGAGGTGAAGACCCAAGAGGCACGGAAGTGGGGTTTTTGTTGTTGCGAAAATTCAAAAGTGTGATACCAGAGGCATGCTTCCGAATACGAATTTAGGGAGTCACGGTTGTGACGCCTCTAGAGAGTCACGCGTGTCTGGCATCACGGGCATGGAGTGATGTGTGCCTTTGAGAGGCATTACTGGCTCTTAACCCTCTGGATGCATGGTGGTGTGGTCGGAGAGGCTTGCTTGCTAATACCGAGGTAGGAAGGCACCATTGTGGATGCACAGGTGTGAGGTCTCTAACGGCGCGAGTCGGTGGGACCACATGCATTTGTTTGAATACTCATTTAGAGAGTCATGTTTGTACTCACGCCAGACTCATTCTGTAGGTTGGTGGCATTCGGCAGCACACGGTTTCAAAAAGGGGAATGGTTGTGAAACATCAAAGTCACCGATGGTCATGCGTGAGTAGTATGTAGAGTCACGACGTGTCGACGTGACGCACGTATGTCTAGGGACGGACTTGGGTGGTTTATGGGGCATGGTCATAAACCGCCTGGATTGATAGTTGGGGCATGGGCACCGGCTCGTGTTCGAATGCTTGGTTACTGAAGAATCAAGGAACTACATCAATAAAAATAGTCTGTTGCTTCATTATTACAGTACGATGTGCGGTTAAACCGTCTTATGGTGTTTCGATGGAGCTAGGCTCGTTCGCTTATCAAAAAAAAATTATTGCGTGACATCGTCGTAGATCTT
Source organism: Triticum aestivum (assembly GCF_018294505.1). Classification (NCBI taxonomy): domain Eukaryota; kingdom Viridiplantae; phylum Streptophyta; class Magnoliopsida; order Poales; family Poaceae; genus Triticum; species Triticum aestivum. The sequence continues at coordinate 691,983,515 of NC_057806.1, read as the reverse complement.
TCTAATCTCATCGCCCGTTTTGCTGGGTTCGATTGTATTCTGATCGCTAAATACTAGCTTGCACAGTTGTTGTGCTTTCCATTGTTCCGTGCCATCCTATAAAAAGGTCAGTGAAAAAAGGAGAAAAAACACATCAGTATTAGGTCATGCAGTTGTATGATACCTAGAAGATTTATTGCGAGTTTTAAGTGAAAACTTACGTCGAAATTATCAATCTCTTCGACGAAGTGGTTGCCATCAAAGAGATGCGCGAACCTTAGAACAGCAAACGGGGTTTCACCTTTGTTCACCTTTGGAACGCCCTGTAAAACTTCAACACCCCATCTTGTATTTTCCTTTTCGAATTTTTCACCCAGTAATATTTCGTATACTTCTTTAAACCTGGGAATTGCATTTTGTTTTTGTTTTTAGAGATACATGTAGTGTAATTTGTAAAACTGAAAGATGACGTTATTTACAATTCTTACCACTTGTCTTTATGGTTGTGGTATTTGTGATGGTCCTTTTCTTTGATGGCTTCGTTGTTTTCCATGATAGCAATCTGCTTCATTAGTTTTCCATCATGCACGTGTCGATCACGTTGATTTTTTAGGTATTCTTGTCTTCTCAATTCTTCAAGAGAGGTTTCTTCAGGTTCGATGATTTGAAGCTTCCTTTTATATCTGTCGAGCACCAATAATGTGTATCGGTCTTCCTTTTCAAATGGCATGAATACCTATGGTACAAAAGTTTTATTGTTAGAGGAGAGTTTAGAATATAGTATTCTGTTTTGAAATGCTTATTTTTATTTTGTTGTATGGAAAACGCTCTTACCATTTTTGCTGTTTTGAGCTTCTCTGATTGACATTTCTTAAGGAACAAAGGAACCAAGGCATCCTTTTCTCGTGTGAAATCAACTCTGAAGTCCTTCATAGATTTCCTTTTATCCTTTAAACCCAAAATATGCTGCAGGCAACAAATTAAAAACGATTAAAAACGAGTTAGAAAAAATAGATTAGTACCAAGAGATTAAACAATAGTTCGAAAAAGATGAGTTTATATGATCATTGTGATTTTTTTTGAAATTTACCTCCGCAAAGCTTGGGCCTAATAATAGTCTTTGTCTTTTGTGTATAGTTTGGTTGCTACTTTCCCATGCTTCTGCTAACTCATCGAGCACCTTCTTTTCCATTCCTTGAAGATTTTTCTTGTTTGCAGGCCCAAATATTTCCTTTAGCTTTGATCCAGTAAAAGTTGTTTTTGGTTGATCTCTCGAGAATACTACTTTTCTGCTTACATTCAGGGCAGTAGAAGAAATTTTTGTTGAGAAAGTCATTAACCAAGTACTTCCTTTTGATAAACAAGAATTTAAGGTTCTTTGCAATTACCTTTTGAATTCATCCTACCATGTGTCACTCATGACTATGTTATAGAGCTCGTTTGCCTTATCCACGTGTAGAAACGAATGCCGGTGTTGCGGGTATTTCTTGCTGCTCTCTGACTGATGCTGGTTTTTTATGTCTTGCTCTGTCAAAGCAAAAAAAATTATGGTTGTTGTTTCTAAAAGAAATATTTGAAGCTCTAGTAATGTTGACTGATGGTAAACATGAAAATAGTTATATTACCTTTCATGGGTGAAAAAAGGTTTGCAGTCTCTGGTTTGTAATCTTTGAGTTTTCCAGGAAGTTGATGGTCCTTTATTTGGTTGGTTTTACCGAATATGAGTGTGTATACGTACTCCGGTTTCCATTCGGCATCGACCTTGCTGGGCTGCAGGCATGTGAAAATGTATAGTTTATAGTTACGTGTTGTTCACAATTGTTAATAAACTAATTATAGTAATAAAGAAATCAAGTTATTTGACGTGTATGTAGTGGTAACTTACATGAAAACCCTCTCTGTCCTTGACCAGTTCTTTCCCATTATAGTATTTCGCAAATTGGGCCGTGAAGTGACCGCATTGTGTTCCTTCTTGCTTTGGTGTGCAGACCTTGTGAGGCCTTTCTGCTATCCTTTCCCAGTTTGGTCTGTTCTTGTGTTTTAGTCTGTGGTGCTTGTTCATCAGCACGGACATCCTTCTCATCTGTTATTGCATTATGGTTTTGTTGTTTGGGTGCGGCATTGAGGAAAGTAAGAGTATCATACTATCATGAGGAAAAGAGGAAATAAATGTACACAAAGTACGTACCAGTTCTTCTCGATGCTCGTGGTGTTGACTCCAAGACAAATCGGCGTAGTTTACGTAGTTCAGTGAGTCAAGGATGTTGATGCTATCTCTGAACTTGTTCACAACATAGAGCATGTAGTGTTTGTCTGTGTGGTGAGGTATCATGATCTACATTGAGAGCGGAGATCATTGTTGATGTAAAAATTGAATTTCATTTTATCGTTGAAAGCCCAAAGAGAATAGGTCATGTGCTAAGTAATAATACTGAGCTGACCATCTTCGAATGGAGGATGTCTTTACCTCCCACAAGGAGTTCAAATCCTTTTAGTGCTTCTTCCTCGTTGAATTCTGATAGCTCTCCGTTATCATAATTGAGACCGAGCACCAGCTTCAAGAAAGAGAGTGTGTGGTTTTAGTTAAATATTCTATCGTAGTAATGGCGGTGGTTTTTTTGTGGGCGAGGTATGCATACATTTGCGAAACCTGCAGGGAGTACAGATGTGTCGTCTGGGTTGAACTGTTCTTGTTCTACCCATTCCTCCAGTAATGTGTTTAGCATGGAGCCCTCCATCTGTGTTTCTCCTTTTCCTGCTTGTTCCATGAAGGATTTTGCTGAAATGCAGTCTTCTCGGTTTGAGCTTTTATATTTATATAGAACTTGTCTGCAAGGAGGGTTTGGAAGTAGGTGAGTAAATTGTTAGTTGGATGTTAGAGAATCTGTAGCTCTGTGTAGTTGTTTCCATGGAACTAGGAGAATCTGTTTACTCTGCGCATTCTCTCTGTCCTTGTCGGCTCATCCGATATCTATAGAGTTGCATGGCCTTTTCTTTGTAAATGAAATCTCCTGGAACAAGTGATGCAACCTTGACTTTCCCAGGTTCCTTGCTTGGTCGTTTGAATGGCCTCTTAATTGAGATTATGTTTGCTGAGCTGATCTCTGATGATTGAATCGTTGAGGGTTTTGGTGATCTTGTCTGTACTCTTGGAAGATGCCTTGCCTTTTTCTTGTCGTGACCTAACTGCGCCTGCTCGTTAGGCTGCCTAGGTGTTGGTGATTCCTTTTGTGTGCTATTGTTTTTGATGCTCGGTTGTACTGAGATTGCAGCATCGCGTTTCCTCTGTTCAAGTATCTTTTCTGTTAAATCCTTCTCTTTCTGCTTCTTTTCTTCTTCTGCATGTTTCACCTCAGGTGATGTTCCTGGTTTGCGATCTTCGTCAACAGGGTTCTTGTTCTGTTTAGAAAGCTCTTGTTGGCGAGTTGGTATGCTCTTTGTCCTGTTATCACCTTCTAAAGGAGAGCCTGTAATGTATTCTGTCTTTTTATCTGGGTGTTCTGCCTGGTTCTATCGGTGGATCTTTCCGTTCGTCTTCCTTTTGTAAATCAGTGTCTGGCTGCGCATGTTGTTCCCTTTATAAACCAGCATCTGTCTGGGCTTGTTCTTCCGTGAGTGCTTCTTCAGATGCTTTGGTGGTATCCTTGCTGCTAACATGATAATCTTCTTTCTCCTCATCGCTGCTTGTGTCATTAATGTCAATAACTTTTATCTCTTGAGTGCTCATCCCAATGTGCTCGGGAGTTGGAGGAATCTCTTCTTGAACTATGTCACAATGTATTCGTCGCATTTCACTGTCTTCCATATCGACCTCAGAGTTCAGCATATCTGTTAAAATAAAAAATAAAAAATTATTGGTGTGTCTCTGAAAATTATATAAGTAGAATTATACTTTGTTGTCTTGAGAAAGAGAAACCTTTGGTGTAGTTGATTAATGTCAGTGCGGCCGTATCTCTGTATTGGCTGATTATTTGATAGATAATTTTCTTCCTCAACCCCGGGACTTGTACTTCTGTTAGGTACACTGTTTCTCCACTGTCAGTGTAGTACTTTGCGTTCATGAACATATAGAACGCACAGTCGAGTCTACAGGTAGAAGGATGATTGGTTATTGTCGTTGTCCAAAGATGGTTGGGTAGTTTAGGTGAAGTTGTCCTAACGTCCTATGTTTTTTATGGATTGAATTAATAGTTTAATTGTTACAGTGAGTAAGGAAAAGGATAAAGGTTTGTAGTGCTTACGTTCGTCCCGAAAGTGGCACCTACATTTTGACCTTTTCGAAATGGTCAATACTACTTGGAGACAGCTGGAGCAATTTGCTTACTTGCTTCCATATGCTCTTTACTCTATTTGTTACTGTGTTGAAGTAATCCATTGCTCCTTCATGTTCAACTGCTAAAGAGTCAAGGAGTTCGAAGCGCTCTTTTTTCATGTTTATTGTAACAACGAAGTAGTGGCCGACAGTTCCTTCTCGAAGAGGCCCGCCTATGCAAACTGGTAGAAAGAACTGCAAAAAGGAAAATAAATAAATAAGGGATCCTTCTTGAATTTAGTCATGATTTGTTGATCGTTAGACGGAATTGTATGCCAAGATTGTATTTCTTATCTGTAACATGACATGTGCTTACTATGTCGAAATCTTGTAGTTGCTCTCCTTCTTCCAGATCGAGGAATCTTTTAAGCCTTTTAGGCATTGTCTTGTCTCTGACGTGTGCTTCGTCTTTATTTTTCAACTCCAATGGATCTTCGTGGTTGGCCATGCGTATTGATGCCTGCTTTTTTTTGTCACATGTGCGTAAAAGAGATTTGTAAATTCAATTGTATAGAAAGGTTGATTTATTGATATAGTGATATTCATTTGTTGAAACTTGAGGTTTACTTACGGTGTTGTATGTTGATAGAATCTTTCTCTTTGTGCCCCTGAATTGCTTTTTCAACATCTGTAGCATGACTGCTATGGTTTCGCTGCGCACTGCTTTTCCAGACTTGAAGCTTTCCGCCATGAGGCTCACTGTTACTGTTGACGTCTCTGTATTTATAAAAATCTCGTGCCTGCAACACACACACACATGCACACACATATATATATATATATATTTATATTTGTATATTACAGGTATACATGTAAAATCTTTAAGGGAGAAAATCATTGGAGGAATATAATTCGTTGGTGGTAACATGAACTTACCCTTTGTCCTCATTCGCTGTCATGACATTGTTGTACAGGCGTCCGATCCCTTCATCTTTTGTGCCTTCTTCGATGGCCAGGTTTTGTATGATCAATGGTTCACGTTCTGTTTGAGTGCCGTCCTGGCTTACTGTCGTGTTTGTGGCAGCAACATCTTTTACAGAACAATGTTTCTTGTCTGATGGTGCGGCCTTTTTCTTGTTGTTGTCTGACTCTCTCTCTGGAATGTTTGCTGCATGGTCTTCCAATGCACCATGGCCCTTTGCTTCTTTTCTTGTGTCTGCGTGTGTGTCTTGTTGAGGTTTCTGCATTGTCGTGTAAAAGCGTGGTTAAAAAATAATTAAATATGCTCATTATTTTCATTGTAGTTTAGTGTCCGTTCCCTAAGAAAAATACTCAAATGTTTAATTGTGTCTTTGAACGTTTTTTTGTAGCTTCACCTTTTCAGCTGTTTCCGCCGATGCTGCCTCTTTGAGCTTTTCTTCTTTGAGTGGAGGTTTTTGGAGCTTTTCTTCTTTGAGTGGAGGTTTTTGTAGCTCCTCTGGATCTTTTTTGTTTTGTTCTTCCGTGGTGTCGTCGTTTTTGTCTTGTGGCTATTGAGACATAGAGGTAGGTAAATGAGATTGCATTTGTGTCTTTGTTCACTCAAATATCTATTTTCCTTAAAAGCAGGTTATCTCACTTCACCTTTTCAGTCTTTTACGTCGACATTGGCACCTTTGTTATTTCTTGCTCGGACAGCGGATGTTTTCTGTCTTGGTCTACGGCGGTTACGCTGTCCGTTGTTGGAACAACATCTTCTAATTGTTCCATTCCCTTGTGTTGTTGTGCTTGTTGGTCTTGAATATTGGTGCTCTCCTTTGTTTCTTGCATCTGTCGAAACGCAAAAAAAGTAATTAAAATGTGTCTGTTTTTTATATGCTATAGAAAGAGGTTTTATAGCTTGACCTCTACATTCAATCTCTCTTTTGTCGTTCCTGTCACTTCTTCTCTGTCTTCTGGAGTTTTTGTGCATTGTCGAGCGGTAGCAGCACTTTCTATCACTTCTTGAGGCACATCTTCTGCTTCATTTGTTTCTTTCTTCTGTTCAGTCAAAAAATGTAAATAAAGTTTGGACTTCATCTATGCATGCATAACTTTTTTTTAACATTGTAGGAGCAGGTGCGTGTAGCTTTACCTCGTTGGTCTTCGATGCTGGTGGCATGTCCTCTCGGTTGTATTTGTCACGTGAAGACTGCTGTTTGGTCGGCGTACTGGGTAATATTTTAGTCGCCATTTGCCCTTGTTTTTTGGTTTGTTCTGTGTGTACCCCTTGCTGTTCTTCGGGATGACCGTCCTCGTTTGTTTCCTGCGTTTCATGAAAAAAGGAAAAGCATGGTTCATTGCTTGTAATTCTTGTGTTACTGTGACAGGTTGTGCTGGGAAGTACATTTCTTATAAACTTTGGAAAAATGGTTCTCGTTGAATTTTACCTTTGCGCCGGTGGTTGGGATATCTGTTTCTGCGTCCACTTTTTCTTTGCTTTGTATACCAGCCTTGTGTGTGTCACCAGGTGCAGTGTCTGAGGCTTTCTCCCCTGTATCGGTCATCTGAAATGCTCTTGTGCTGGAGAGCTATTCTATATCAACTTTCTATTTTGCATGGGCATCCTCTTCTCTTTGCTGTGCTTGTAATAGCTGATAGATGAAACAATATGAGTTGACGGCATTTGGGCGAGGTGGGTTTGGAAGTCTTACCTCTTCTTTGTTGTTTTCTTCTTGTTTTTGTGCCGTGCTGTTAACGGTCGATGCTAGATCAGCCCGTGCCTCATTTGCGGGAGCGTTGATATGATACTTGTCCGGCTGAGTGTATATTTTGTTACAGATTTGTCAGCTAACTCAAGACCATTTCTAGTTTAGAGAGAAGAGACTTTTTAGAAAGAAGAGACTGATTTTTTAAACTCACTTCTTTACTGCCTCCGATCCTGTTCGTCTCTTGTAGTGCTCCTGTTGATGCTTTTGAGGGAGCATCATCTGTTGTTGGGTTGCTTGTTCTATTGCTTCCATCCTCTTGCTCGGTGTTCTTGACGACATGCTGCTGTTGGCCTTTATGTTTCGGTGGCGTTCTCTTGCCGTGTCCCTGACAGAATTGAAGACAGATTTTTTAAGTTCAAGTTTGAAAGCATCGCTTTCGAGTTACATGGATGATGTATTTGTTTTCATCTTGATTCTCTACTTCTGCAGCTACTTTTCTGCCTTGTTCTTGCTGTCCTTCGGCACTTGCTGTATTGGTTGATACATGCTCTTTGCTTTGCTCTTTTTGCACCTTGTTATGCTCTTTTGTCTCCCTCTGGCTAATTCTCGAGGTCTGTGTTCTTGATTTTGTTATTCTTTTCTTCCTTTCATGTTTGTTTTGTTGGTCTTCTTCTTCGTTCTTCCTTTTTATCCTCGCTCCTGGTTCTGCTGTGGCTGCGACTTCTTTCGTGTGGTTGCCATGTACAAGTGCAGCTGTGGCTCCTGCGTCTGCTCCATCCTGCAACTTCAGCGACGGCTCTTCTGGTAAGCTCACTGTGCAAACAATGTCCTGAAATTTTCTAAGTTGTTAGAGAGAATCAATCAGGGCCATTGTTTGTTGCACCACTGAGTTCTTCATGTTTTCATCTAATTCCTCCTCTTGTTCGCTGCATTGGTGTCCAGCCCTGGTGTTTATTCCCGGTATCTGTTTTGTTTCGTCGAGTACTTGTTTCAACGTTTCTTCTATCCTTGCGAATATTTCATATGATCCTGTGCTGGTGCCTGTGACTGATTGCTTGCTTCCACTCATGCTGACATGTGCTTTGTCCCGGCGCTTGGTTGGGGGTGGTAGTAGCTTGGTCATCTGCTGGCGCTCCTGTTGTTGTGCTGGTATCATCTGTAATGAATGCGAAGGTGTTGCTGTGCTGGCATAGAAGATCCTCTCTTCTGTTCCTTTCCATGTCTGCATTGTTTCGGCAGAATGGAGTTGGTTAGACCGGAAACCGTTTTTATAAGGTATAATGCATATATATTCAATAGAGCTATACCTTTATCTTGCCAAATTCATAATCATCTAGTCGTGCTTTTCTGTCCTTTTTCATGGCTGGCATAGCTATTTTCTTTAGGTCACTCTCTCTTAGGTGGTTTGCTCGTGGTAATGATGTCTTGTCCATTGTCTTTGCAATCTTGCGCATTTCTATTGTGTCGGTCGGCAGCAACAGGGAGTCGAGGTACATTATTACTGGTCCCTGTGCCAAACCATTGAGATGCTTTTTGTTCTTTTCTTCCTGAGGCAACAACCTGTGCTTCTGCCATATCTTGGCTCCTTCCTTAATACTTTCGACGATTACCTCACAGAAATCCATCTTTGCCATTTCTGGATAGTTCAAGTCCTTGACCATAATGGCTTGTTTGCTGAAGGTAGGGGAGGTTGTTCCACAGACAATGTTGTGGAAAAAAATAAGAAAAAATATTTAACTAATTTCCTGTTTGATTGTTCGTCATTTACTTTCACCAAGTTTTGTAGTTCTTTAAACAGATCGTTGTGATGGGAATCCATTTTCTTGAGGCCAAGTTCTGTGATCAGTTCTTTCATTGAAGTTGGGCTCTTCTCTGGCGGTCTTGAGGATTTTGAGGCTAACAAATGCCCCCAGTATCATGATCTCACAAGTTCCTTTGTGAGGAGGTTTGAGTATTCATCTTCGCGTAATTCTCCTTCAATCATGTTTGATCTCTATGACAAATCTTATACCATGGACTTAGACGATTTCACTTCTGCTTGCAAACTTCCAACATGGGGTAGTGTTAGGGATCCCCCTAAATCTGAATTTAGAAACTTTCTTGCTAGTATAACTGTGGGGGAATCTAGAGATATAACGCAGGCTACCATAGGGAGCATTCACTTTCCTGCTATACATTATTTTGCTCTCTTCATCGGTAGATGCATAAATGCTAAGGAAGAAGCATGTCACACGTGTGTCCCTCACCTGAGCATTCTTAGGAGTGCTGTGTCAGGAGACCAATCTTATCATATGGGAGCCATTGTAGCTCGTAGGTTGCATCATAATAGACATAATGGAGATTTCTTTGGAGGAATTTATGCGACCCGTTTAGCTCATTTTCTTGAGATAGACATTCGTGAGGGTGATACGGAGTTGCCTCCTGCATGTTTAGATTATAACTCTATGGCTTCGCACCAGTTTGTCGAGAGGCCTGAATCACCTCTCTTATATCGTTTAGTTTTTGATAAATGACGTGTTTTCCGTATTACTCTCCCTGCTCCTGCCTTCTTTGATTCACAGACAAAAAGAAGATATGTTATTACCAAAGAGGAGGCAGAAGAGTATGAGAGGAGAGCGGAGGCAGCTCGACTCCACGCTGCAGCTCAGTAGGCGATAACCGCTGCACATCAGCATGATCCCAACTATTCTTCATCGCAGTATGACCCCAGCTACACTTACGGGTATCCGCCAGGCTACCCCTGGCAATAGACCAACTTAGGCCAAAATCCTAAGCTTGGGGGAGTACGTATTTCTCACCGACATTACATTTATGCTCACACACACTCATTACTAGATGTCGGTGCTCATACTCCTTCACTGTAATATCCATGCTAGTTTATTTTCTTTTTCCTGCTTTCTTTTTGTGTGTTTGTTAAACCTTAAGAAAAACAAAAAAAAAATAGTAGTAGTTTATTTTTCTGCTGTAGTAGTAATAATTAAAAAGAAAACCCAAAAATATTTCCCGTTCTTCTTTTTCTTGTTGGGAGCTTTCCCGTGTAAATAGTTTTACTTCTTTTCTTTTCTTTGGGGGTCAGTAGGAGAAGACCATAATTAAATTGTTGAAGTGACTCTTATATGCATTATTGTTGAGTTAACCAAGAGCCCATATTGCCTTGTCTTCTCCTATTTATTGAATGCTCGCAGATTCCAGCTTAGTCCAATGCACATGCACTCTTATTATTATTCACATCGTTCGATCGTGCAAGAAAGGCAATTATGATGATATATGATGGACCGACTGAGATGAGAAAAGCTGGTATGAACTTGACCTCTTTTGCTTTTGTAAATATGATGAGTCCCTCGTTCTTGATTCAACTTATTATGAATAAACATGTTTGCAATGACAATTAGAGATCATAGTTGCTTGTTCCATGCTTGATTAACTATGAGTTATAATGATTTACCTTGTGTGCTAACATGCTATTGAGATGATTATGATGTGGTATGATGGCGTGGTATCCTCCTTTGAATGATTTAAGTGACTTGACTTGGCACATGTTCACACATGTAGTTGAAACAAAATCAACATAGCCTTCACGATATTTATGTTCATGGTGGATTATATCATACTCATGCTTGCATCCAATGTTTATTAATTTTAATGCATGTACATGGCTGTTGTCGCTCTCTAGTTGGTCGCTTCCCAGTCTTTTGCTAGCCTTCACCTGTACTAAGTGGGAATACTGCCTGTGCATCCAATCCCTTAAACCCCAAAGTTATTCCAGATGAGTCCACCATACCTTCCTATATGCGGTATCTACCTGCCGTTCCAAGTAAATTTGTATGTGCCAAACTCTAAACCTTCAAATAAACATTTTGTTTTGTATGCTCGAATATCTCATGTATCAACCAAGGCTGTCCTTATCTTCCGTGTTAGGCGGGTTATTCTCAAGAGGAGTGGACTCCGCTCCTCACTCACGAGAAAATGGCTGGTCACCGGGATGACTAGTCACATGCTTTATGCAAACTAAATCAAAATTAATTGCAAACAAAACTCCCCCTGGGACCTGATGTATGTTGGAGGCACTCGTTGTTTCGAGCAAGCCATGGATTGATGCTTGTTGGTGGAGGGGGAGTATAAACTTTACCATTCTGTTTGGGAACCGCCTATAATGTGTTTAGCATGGAAGATATCGCCATCTCTTAGTTGTTACGTTGACAATGAAAGTATACCGCTCAAAATATAATTTATCTCTATTGCAAAATCGAGCTCTGGCACCTCTACAAATCCCTGCTTCCCTCTGCGAATGGCCTATCCATTTACTTTTATGTTGAGTCATCACCCTCTTATTAAAAAGCACTAGCTGGAGAGCACAGCTGTCATTTGCATTCATCACTATTAATTTATATAGGGTGTGACTATGATTGGATCTCTTTTACCATGAATTACAATGTCTAGTCAGTCCTTGATCTTTAAAGGTGCTCTGCATTTATGTTTTGCGGTCTCAGAAAGGGCTAGCGAGATACCATCTTGTTATATCATATTATGAATGTTTTGAGAAAGTGTTGTCATCCGATATTTATTATTATGGCTTGCTAGTTGATTATGCTATTGATATGAGTAATTATGGGACCTGAGAATTATTGCAAATGTGGTTAGTTATGATCTCTGCTGAAAACTTGAATACTGGCTTGACATAGTTACAACAACAAGAGCAAACAGAGTTTGTAAAAGTTTTTCTTTCTTTCTTCCAGTTTGTCAACTAAATTGCTTGAGGACAAGCAAGGGTTTAAGCTTGGGGGAGTTGATACGTCTCCGTCGTATCTACTTTTCCAAACACTTTTGCCCTTGTTTTGGACTCTAACTTGTATGATTTGAATGGAACTAACCCAGACTGACGCTGTTTTCAGCAGAATTGCCATGGTGTTGTTTTATGTGCAGAAAACAAATATTCTCGAAATGACCTGAAACTCCACGGAACATCTTAGAAAAAATAGTAAAAAATCCTCGCCAAAGATGAAGACCAGGGGGCCCACACCCTGTCCACGAGGGTGGGGGTCGCATCCCCCTCTAGGGCGCGCCCCCTACCTCGTGGGCCCCTGGATGCCCTCCAACGCCAACTCCAACTCTATATATTTGCTTTTGGAGAGAAAAAAAATCAGAGAGAAGAAATCATCGCATTTTATGATACGGAGCCGCCGCCAAGCCCTAAAACCTCTCGGGAGGGCTGATCTGGAGTCCGTTCGGGGCTTCGGAGAGGGGGATTCGTCGCCGTCGTCATCATCAACCATCCTCCATCACCAATTTCATAATTCTCACCGCCGTGCGTGAGTAATTCCATCATAGGCTTGCTGGCGGTGATGGGTTGGATGAGATTTATCATGTGATGGAGTTAGTTTTGTTAGGGTTTGATCCCTAGTGTCCATTATGTTGTAAGATTGATGTTGCTATGACTTTGCTATGCTTAATGCTTGTCACTAGGGCCCGAGTGCCATGATTTCAGATTTGGACCTATTATGGTTTCATGAATATATGTGAGTTCTTGATCCTATCTTGCAAGTCTATAGTCACCTACTATGTGTTATGATCCGGCAACCCTGAAGTGACAATAATCGGGACCACTCCCAGTGATGACCATAGTTTGAGGAGTTCATGTATTCACTATGTGCTAATGCTTTGTTCCGGTTCTCTATTAAAAGGAGGCCTTATTATCCCTTAGTTTCCAATAGGACCCCGCTGCCACGGGAGGGTAGGACAAAAGATGTCATGCAAGTTCTTTTCCATAAGCACGTATGACTATATACGGAATACATGCCTCCATTACATTGATGAATTGGAGCTAGTTCTGTGTCACCCTATGTTATGACTGTTACATGATGAACCGCATCCGGCATAATTATCCATCACTGATCCGGTGCCTACGAGTTTTCCATATACTGGTTTACGCTTGTTTACTTTCCCGCTGCTACTGTTACAATCACTACAAAATACCAAAAACATTACTTTTGTTTTCTTTACTTTTGTTGCCGCTACCAATACTATCATATTACTTTGCTACTAAACACTTTGCTGCGGATACTAAGTTTCCAGGTGTGGTTGAATTGACAACTCAGCTACTAATACTTGAGAATATTCTTTGGCTCCCCTTGTGTCGAATCAATAAGTTTGGGTTGAATACTCTACCGTCAAAAGCTGTTGCGATCCCCTATACTTGTGGGTTATCAGCGGGCACCAACCGACTGTCTGTATCTTGAAGTGGATGGCGGCTGGTGTGTGAGGCGAACGTGATTTGGATTTTTGGTTGGTCTGCTGGATTGGACAATGCGGGCAGTAGGAGAGAGGAGGGTGTTCGAGAGAGGGGAACTAGTGAAGTGTTCGAGATTTTCAGTGCGAAAGCAAAAGGAAGAAAGGAGTGGAGAGAGAGAGGGGAATGGTCCAACCGTCGCGAATCTTCGACCGTCCGGTTTCACATCAAGATTGGTGTAACTTCCTGTGGGCTTCGATGCGGGAGTGTTTTTTTTATTTTAGTGTGGTGACATCGACGTGGGCATGGTTTGGTGTCACCCAGAGTCACGTTCGTGCCTGCGCGTGTTGCAGACGTTTTCTATGATGTGCCTGCGTCTATTTGGACATCAAGATCGGTGAAACTTTCTGTGTACTTCCATGAACTTGTTTTTTGCTTGCCATCTTATCTGTTAGTCGGTGGGATGTTAGCATTTTTTTGATTTTAGTGTTTTTGTGTGATCCACAGGGGCATGGCTTGGCGTTACTCAGAGTTACGTTCATGTTTTTTGTTTTCCAAACGATTCCGCTCGCCAGTTCATTTGGAGAGGCATGGACATGAACTCATGGGAAGCATGTTAATGCATTGGTCAGAGTCAAGTTACCACGGTTGTAAGCTTTTGGTATTTCCAAATGATTCTGCTCGCTCGTTCTCTTGGAGAGGAATGGATGTGAAAACGACGGGGGCAAGTATTGTTATTAGCCAGACTCACGTTTGTCCACGCGTGTGTTACATGCATTTTCTCTGGCGAGTCACTGTGAGGTGCGTGGAAGTGAAGCCGAGCTGGCATTGTGTTGCCAATGCAACAGGCACGCTACTGGCGCTGTGTATGGAAATGTTTTCCTTCCTTTTTTGTGGAGAGTTGCGGTGGTGCGTTCTAGGTAGGCACTATTTGTTATTAGAGAGAGTCATGTTTCATGGTTCTTTGTGTTCCAAACGATTCCGCTCGCCAGTTCATTTGGAGAGGCATGGACATGAACTCATGGAAAGCATGTTAATGCATTGGTCTGAGTCAAGTTACCACGGTTGCATGCTTTTGGTATTTCCGAATGATTCCACTCGCTCGTTCTCTTGGAGGGGAATGGATGTGAAAATAGCGGGGGCAAGTATTGTTATTAGCGAGAGTCACGTTTGTCCACGCGTGTGTTACATGCATTTTATCTGGCGAGACACTGTGAGGTGCGTGGAAGTGAAACCAAGTTGGCACTGTGTTGCTAATGCCACAGGCAGACTACTGACACTTTCTATGGAAATGTTTTCCTTGTCGAGTCGTTCCTTTTCTGTGGAGAGTCGCGGTTGTGCGTTGCTGGGAGGCACTATTTGTTATTAAAGAGCGTCATCTTCGTGCCTGCGTGTGTTACCTCGAGAAGCGTGCAAGTTAATTCGCGGATATAGTAAGATTTTGATATAAATACCATTTCAAAAAATGGCAATGTATAATAGTATGAATTCGACAGTAATTTCACTGGAATACAGTCAGACGTATACAGTAAGTTAACTGTGTTTGAGATGTTTTTTATTGAATATGTACGGACCATATGAAAGAAGTTGAGTGGTTGCAGTGTGGACGAATGCACGGGGAGACGAAATGATAGTACTTGTGTTTTCTAGGCGTCCAGAGTTCGAGGTATTTAAGAGATATTGTGAGAATTCGAGGCGTCGGTTACTCTGTTTCACCATCTGGCCGGTGTGCATGTGTTATAAAAAGGTACCTACTCATGGAACACTCCTCGTCCACAATTCTCCAGAGACAGGCACCTGTTTCTAGCTTGTAGCTCCTTGCTTGGGCCATGGCAGGTAAGAGGGGTTCTGGGTGTTTAAGAAACCACGCAGCGAGGACCAAAGCCGCGGAAAGAAGGGAGAGGTCCCGCCGCTAGGCTGTAGCAGCGACAGGGATATCCTGCCCCGTTGCCCAGGTGTCCAACGATCTCTCGCGTGGAGGCGAATCCTCCCACAAGCGTATTCGCCATGGAGACGATCTCGACAAGATGGCAGTACCGAATTCCTTAGCCAGCGACGACGTGCTCGATGAGCTAATTAAGCAGGAGCAGTTCATCGCTCGGCTGGAGAAGTTGGTGCAGCAGAGCAATGCCTCTGTGGAGTAGTCCACTGGTCTCATATTTCGATCTCTGTATGAGAATGAGAAGCTTCTCAAAGAGCTCCACCAGAAGGATCAGGAGGCCGCCCGCTGGAAGAATCTGTATGAGCAGAGCCATGCATTGGTGCAGAATCTGTCGGGCGAAGTGGAGCAGCTTATGGATGAGAATGCTGAGGTTCTCGTCAAGTACAAGAGCCTGGTTGAGGATTTTTATGCTGCTGTGAAGGAAGGTCATGAGGCGACGAAGAAGCAGATTGAGGATGTGCTCGCCCACCAGCCGATCAAGAACGTTGCTGGAGTGTAGGCAGAGAGCTTGAAGCGTGTGTTTTTTCGTTGCGTTGGGGCATGTGGCCTTTTGTACTTACATGAACATGTAAAGCATTTATGCATTGCATTGTCGTCGTGTTGTTTCGTTCGTTGGTACATGTAGATGAGTAGGCTTTGGGCATGGATGTCGCTCGTTAGCGTCGGTTCTGTACCAGGCATTGACATGAGTTGTGTACTGACAATGGCGTGGACATTCGTGGTACTGTTAAGGGTCACAGACACGGGCGTGCAGCGCTAAGCGGCATGTTGCCGTAAAATATGGAGTCATGCTCCCCTGTGTTTTTGTTCCGATTGCTTCCGTCAGACTCTATCAGAAGGAGAGGCACGGCCGGTGAGGCAAAGCTTTTCATTCCGCACAGTCACGTTCATTTCTTTAACCCAGCGGAATTGGTTGAGATGCCAACACTTACTATTTGACTCTGTTGTTAAAAGCTTGTTTCCTTACTCACAATCACGCTTCTTTCTTGTTGTTTCGTATATTACTCGATAAAGGCGTGGACTCGATTAGATGGAGAGGCGCGGACATGGTGTGGTGTTATATAGAGTCACGCTCGTCTGTGTTTGTGTTCCGAATAATTCCGTTGACTTGATGAGATGGAAACCAAGCGGAAAGGCATCGTTTGGTCTTACTCATAGTCACGTTCGTTTCTATAATTGCGGAAACCCACCGGAAAAGGGTAAGAGTTCCTTGTTTTTAGAAGCCATGGCTCTGTGCTGAGTAGCGTGGCGCTTCTTTTATTAGAAGCACGGGCGTGAAGTGACTACAGCCACGGTTCTGTTCCAGGTAGCGACATGACCTGTGCACTGACGATTGCGTGGACGTTCGTGGCAGTGTTAAGGGTCACAGGCACGGGCGTGAAACTCTACGAGGCATGGTGCCGTATGATATAGAGTCACGTTCCCCTGTGTTTATGTCCCGAGTGCTTCCGTCGACACGATCCGAAGGAGATGCACGGCAGGTGAGCCCACAGAGGCATAGCTTTGCATTACGCACAATCACGTTCATTTCTTTAACCCAGTGGAATGGGTTGAGGCGCCAACACTTACTATTGACTCTGTTGTTAAAAGCTTGTTTCCTTGTTTTCAAAAGCACAGTCACGCTTCTTTCTTGATGTTTCATATATTACTCGATAAAGGCATGGACTCGATTAGATGGAGAGGCACGGGCATGGTGTGGTGTTATATAGAGTCACGCTCGTCTATCATTGCGTTCCGAATAATTCCGTTGACTCGATCAGATGGAAACCCAGCGGAAAGGGTTCAGGTGTGAACACTCACTGTTTACTCAGTGAGGAGGCACAGAATGGCTTGTTCGAGAGAAGCTGCTGTGGTGTATTCTTTGGACGGTGGTGGGTCCGAGGAAGTGACGACGTGGTATTGTGAAGAGTCGCGTTATGTTGTTTTCGTGTTCCAAATGATTCCGTTGAACTGTTCGCAACAGCAGGCACATCCGTGCAACGCGAAGAGGCATGGTTATGATTTACCAACAGTCACATTCGTGCGTTTATGGCGGAAACCCAACGGTTCGATGGTCGTCTCTTCGTACTTCGGGAGTGAATGCCACGTGGCTCCGCTCCAGAAACCTAACGGTGTGATGGGCGTCTCCTCCGATGACGCCGTTCTGGCTCGTCGCCCGAGGCTAGGCTCCGACTATTTAAGGCGGATGGACGGAGTGTCGAAACCCTAGCCACATTCTACTCCTCGCTTTGTTCACCGCCAGGCCTTCCACTCCTATTGCTCATCACTATTCACTGACCATCTCCGCCATGGCTGGGCAGAAGGAGACTACTCCGGACCGCCGTGCCCTGTCGCGGGAGGAGATCCAGGCTCGTGAGGGTTCCTCGTCTGTAAGTTCACCCTGTTTCTGCTTCTCCTTCATTCGTTTTTTGTTTCTTTCGGATGCTTTGATTTAGTTTGTGAAACACGAATTATTGTGGTCACCTGACTCCTAATTTGATGTGTGTCTGTCTTGCCGATACTGATTTACAGTCAGTTGGAGGTAGGGTTAGTCTGCCTCATGGTCTTAAACAGAAGTCCCTTGCTGTAGAATTGGGGAGCAGCTGTGGCTCAAAAGAGATGGGAATGGTGAGCGGAGCGGCGACGGGAATGGTGCGTGTTGTTTCATTTGCAGAGGCTAACAAAACATGTGACGAGCTGGTGGAGATCATCCACGGGTGGCAGGGGCTCTTCCAGGAAGCAAGGGAAGATTTGAAGAAGACGAATGCCAGGATCGTAGAAATTACGGTTGAGAAGAACAATCTCCTTGAAAAGCACGTCCGGTCGTTGCAGGAATCGGTTGCAGTTGCGAAGCGACATGACAGGGATGTGAAGGCGCTGAAGAAGGAGATTGATGAACTGCGCCGGGAGCAAACCAGCAACAAGGTCATTAGGGACTAGGTATACAGCGGCGTCCCTGGCTGTTGTGTGTGTCTGGTGTTCTTAAGCAGTGGAGTGTAGTTTCTTACCTTTACTTGTGAAATTTCGCTGTCAGCTACCTTGCAAACAAAATATATTTTGGTTTCGAGTATCGTTGTAATTAGGCACGATTACTTATGATGCATGGGACATGAAGTCTCTGCATCCATGGTTGTTAACCTATTATTGTAATGACTTGTGTACTGATGAAGGCGTGTATGTTCGTGACTTTAGTGTGTTGGAGTGTTTCGGGTCACAGACATGGGCTTGCATCCCACAGATTCATGGTGTGGTTTTATAAAGAGTCACGTTCGCCTGTATTTGTGTTCGAAATGTTTCCGTCGGCTCGTTGAGAAAAATAGGCACATACTCAGGTGAATCCCACAGGGGAATGGTTTCGTCTTTTGCATAGTCACGTTCGTACGTTTATCATGGAAAGAAAGCAGAATGGATTTAGATGTTAACGCTAGCTGTTTGCTTTGTGAGATTCGAGAGTCGAGTTGTTTAAAAGCATAAGTTCCTTGTTTTTAAAAGCCACGGTTCTGTACTGAGTTACGTCGCGCTTCGTTTATTAGAAGCACGGACGTGAAGTGAATATAGCCGCGGATGATGACTTGTGCACTATCGATGGCGTGGACGTTCATGGCAGTGTTAAGGGTCACAGGCACGGGCGTGAAGCGCTAAAAGGCATACTGCCCTATAATATATAGTCACGGTCTCGTGCGTTTGTGTTCCGAATTGTTCCGTCGACTTGATCAGACGGTGAGGCACATACCTTCAGCCCACAAAGGCTTTTTAATTCTGGGGAACCACCGGAATTGGTTCAGATGTCAGCTCTCAGTGTTTACTCTGTGAGGCACAGATTGGCCTATTTGAATAGGGACATACGCAAGTGAATCCCATGGGGGCATGGTTTCGTCTTTCGCATAGTCAAGTTCATACGTTTATCATGGAAAGAAAGCAGAATGGGTTTAGATGTTAACGCTAGCTGTTTACTTTGTGAGTGGCCGATTCGAGAGTCGAGTTGTTTTAAAGCGTAAGTTCCTTGTTTTTAAAAGTCACGGTTCTGTACTGAGTTGCGTGGAGATTCTTTTATTAGAAGCACGGGCGTGAAGTGACTACAGCCACGGTTCTGTTCCAGGTAGTGACATGACCTGTGAACTGATGATGGCGTGGACGTTCGTGGCAGTGTTAAGGGTCAGAGGCACGGGCGTGAAGCTAAAAGAGGCATGGTTCCGTATGATATAGAGTCACGTTCCCCTGTGTTTCTGTTTGGAGTGCTTCCGTCAACTCGATCAGAAGGAGATGCACGGTCGGTGAGCCCACAGAGGCATAGCTTTGCATTACGCACAGTCCCGTTCGTTTCTTTAACCCAGTGGAATGGGTTGAGATGCCAACACTTTCTATTGACTATGTTGTTAAAAGTTTGTTTGCTCATTTTCAAAAGCACAATCATGATTCTTTCTTGATGTTTCGTATATTACTCGATAAAGGCGTGGACTCAATTATATGGAGAGGCACGGGCATGGTGTGGTCTTACATAGAGTCACGCTCGTATATGATTGCGTTCCGAATAATTCCATTGACTCGATCAAATGGAAACACATCGGGAAGGCATCATTTGGTCTTACTCACAGTCACGTTAGTTTCTTTAATTGTGGAAATCTAGCGGAAAGGGTTCAGGTGTGAACACTCACTGTTTACTCAGTGAGGCACGGAATGGCTTGTTGTAGAGAACCTGCTGTGGTGTATTCTTTGCACGGTGGTGGGTCCCAGGAAGTGACAGCGTGATATTATGAAGAGTTACGTTATGTTGTTTTCGTGTTCCAAATGATTTCGTTGAACCGTTCGCAACGGCAGGCACATCCGTGCAGCGCGAAGAGGCATGGTTATGATTTACCAAGAGTCACTTTCGTGCGTTTATCGCGGAAACACAATGGTTCGACGGCCGTCTCTTCTTACCTCGGGAGTGAACGCCACGTGGCGCCGCTCCAGAAACCCAACGGTGCGACGGGCGTCTCCTCCGGTGACGCCGTTCTGGCTCGTCGCCCGAGGCTAGGCTCCGGCTATTTAAGGCGGACGGATGGAGTCGCGAAACCCTAGCCACATTCTACTCCTCCCTTCGTTCGCCGCCAAGCCTTTCATTCCTCTTGCTCATCACTATTCACCGACCATCTCCGCCATGGCTGGGCAGAAGGAGACTACTCCAGACGGCCGTACCCTGTCGCGGGAGGAGATCCCGGCTCGTGAGGGTTCCTCGTCTGTAAGTTCACCCTGTTTCTGCTTCTCCTTCATTCGTTTTTTGTTTCTTTTCGGCTGCTTTGATTTAGTTTGTGAAACATGAATTATTGTGGTCAGCTGACTCCTAATTTGATGTGGGTGTGTCTTGCTGATACTGATTTACAGTCAGTTGGACCTACTCTCATTAACCTGGTCAATGGGATGAATGCCTTGGTTTCACTTGCAAAGGTTGACAGAACGTACAAGGAGTTGCTGGAGGTCACCTACGAGTGGCAGCAGTTCTACCAGGAAACAAGAGAAGATTTGGAGAAGGCGAATGCCAGGATCGTAGAAATTACGGCTGTGAGGAGCAATCTCCTTGAAGAGCACACCCGGTCGTTGCAGGAATCGGCAGCAGCTGTGAAGCGACATGACTAGAATATGAAGGCGCTGAAGGAGGAGATTGATGAACTGCGCCGGGAGCAAACCAGCAAGAAGGTCGGTGGGGACTAGATATATAGCAGTGTCCCTGGCTGTTGCGTGCGTCTGTTGTTGTTAAGAAGTGGAGTGGAGTTTGTTACCTTGTCTTGTGAAATTTCGGTGTCAGCTACCTTGCTAACAAAATGTATTTTGGTTTCGAGTATCATTGTAATTAGGCGCCGTTACTTATGATGCACGGGACGTGAAGTGTCTGCAGCCACGGTTGTGAACCTAGTATTGTAATGACTTGCGTACTGATGTAGGCGTGTACGTTCGTGGCTTTTGTGTGTTGTAGTGTTTCGGGTCATGGACACGGGCTTGCACCCCACAAATTCATGGTGTGGTTTCATATAGAGTCACGTTCGCCTGTATTTGTGTTCGAAATGATTCCGTTGACTCATTCAGAAAAATAGGCACGTACGCAGGTGAATCCCATGGGGGCATGGTTTCGTCTTTCGCATAGTCACGTTCGTACGTTTATCATGGAAAGAAAGTAGAATGGGTTTAGATGTTAACACTAGCTGTTTACTTTGTGAGTGGACGATTTGGGAGTCCAGTTGTTTAAAAGCGTAAGTTCCTTGTTTTTAAAAGCCATGGTTCTGTACTGAGTTGCGGCGCGCTTCTTTTATTAGAAGCACGGGGGTGAAGTGAATACAGCCGCGGTTCTGTACCAGCCAGCGACATGAGTTCTATACTGACAATGGCGTGGACGTTCGTGGTAATGTTAAGGCTCACAAGCACGGGCATGAAGCGCTAAGAGGCATGGTGCCGTATGATATAGAGTCATGTTCCCCTGCGTTTCTATTCCGAGTGCTTCCTTTGACTCGATCAGAAGGAGATGCACGGCCGGTGAGCTCACAGAGGCATAGCTTTGCATTACGCACAGTCACGTTCGTTTCTTTAACCCAGCGGAATGGGTTGAGACTCCAACACTTACTATTGAATCTGTGAGGCACCGAATGGCCTATGTGAGGCACGCTGTTTTTAAAAGTTTGTTTCCTTGTTTTCAAAAGCACAGTCACGCTTCTTTCTTGATGTTTCGTATATTACTCGATAGAGGCGTGGAGTCGATTAGATGGGAGAGGTACGGGCATGGTGTGGTATTATATAGAGTCACGCTTGTCTGTGTTTGCGTTCCGAATAATTCCGTTGACTCGATCAGATGGAAACCCAGCGGAAAGGCACCGTTTGGTCTTACTCACAGTCACGTTCATTTCTTTAATTGCGGAAACCGAGCAGAAAGGGTTCAGGTGTGATCACTCACTGTTTACTCGGTGAGTCACGGAATGGCTTGTTCGAGAGAAGCTGCTGTGGTGTATTCTTTGCATGGTGGTGGGTCCCAGGAAGTGACGGCGTGGTATTCTGAAGAGTCACGTTATGTTGTTTTCGTGTTCCAAATGATTCCGTTGAACCGTTCGCAACGGCAGGCACGTCCGTGCAGCGCGAAGAGGCATGGTTATGCTTTACCAAGAGTCACATTCATGTTTTTATCGCGGAAACCCAACAGTTCGACGGGCGTCTCTTCGTATTCAGGAGTGAACGCCACGTGGCGCCGCTCCAGAAACCTAATGGTCTGACGGGCGTCTACTCTGGTGATGCCGCTCTGGCTCGTCGCCCAAGGCCAGGCTCCGGCTATTTAAGCAGGATGGGGTCTCGAAACCCTAGCCACATTCAACTCCTCCCTTCGTCCGCCGCCAGGCCTTCCACTCCTGTTGCTCATCACTATACACTGACCATTTCCGCCATGGCTGGGCAGAAGGAGACTACTCCGGACAGCTGTGCACTGTCGCGGGAGGAGATCCCGGGTCGCGAGGGTTCCTCATCTGTAAGTTCACCCTGTTTCTGCTTCTCCTTCATTCGTTTTTTCTTCTTTCGGCTGCTTTGATTTAGTTTGTGAAACATGAATTATTGTGGTCAGCTGACTCCTAATTTGATGTGGGTGTGTTTTGCTGATACTGATTTACAGTCAGTTGGAGGTAGGGTTAGTCTGCGTCATGGTCTTGAACAGAAGTCCCCTTCTGTAGAATTGGGGAGCAGCTGTGGCTCGAAAGAGAAGGGAATGGTGAGCGGGGCGGCGATGGCAAGTGCTGTGAGGTCCTTGTTAGTTACTCTCAATAACCTGGTCGATGAGATGAATACTTTGGTTTCACTTCCAAAGGCTGACAAAACGTACGAGCAGCTGCTGGAGATCACCTACGCGTGGAAGAAGCTTTGCGAGGAAACAAGAGAAGATTTGGAGAAGGCGAATGCCAGGATCGTAGAAATTACGGCTGAGACGAAAAATCTCCTTAGAGAGCACATCCGGTCGTTGCAGGAATCGGCCGCAGGTGTGAAGCGACATGACGAGAATATGAAGGCGCTGAAGGAGGAGATTGATGAACTGCGCTGGGAGCAAAGCAACAAGAAGGTTGGTGGGGACTAGGTATACAGCATCGTCCCTGGCTGTTGTGTGCGTCTGTTGTTGTTAAGCAGTGGAGTGGAGTTTCTTACCTTGTCTTGTGAAATTTCGTGTCAGCTACCTTGCAAATAAAATGTATTTTGGTTTCGAGTATCGTTGTAATTAGGCGCCATTACTTATGATGCACGGGACGTGAAGTCTCTGCATCCACGGTTGTGAACCTAGTATTTGTAATGACTTGTGTACTGTTGAGGGCGTGTACGTTCGTGGCTTTTCTGTGTTGCAGTGTTTCGGGTCACAGACACGGGCTTGCATCCCATAGATTCATGGTGTGGTTTTATATAGAGTCACGTTCGCCTATATTTGTGTTCGAAATGTTTCCGTTGACTCGTTGAGAAAAATAGGCACATACGCAGGTGAATCCCACAGGGGAATGGTTTCGTCTTTTGCATAGTCACGTTCGTACGTTTATCATGGAAAGAAAGCAGAATGGGTTTAGATGTTAACGCTAGCTGTTTGCTTTGTGAGATTTGAGAGTCGAGTTGTTTAAAAGCGTAAGTTCCTTGTTTTTAAAAGCCACGGTTCTGTACTGAGTTACGTCGCGCTTCGTTTATTAGAAGCACAGACGTAATGTGAATATAGTCGCGGATGATGACTTGTACACTATTGATGGCATGGACGTTCGAGGCAGTGTTAAGGGTCACAGGCACGGGCGTGAAGCGCTAAAAGGCATGCTACCATGTAATATAGAGTCACTTTCCCGTGTGTTTGAGTTCCAAATCATTCCGACGACTCGATCAGATGGAGAGGCACGGGCGTTCAGCGCACAAAGGCACCGTCAGGTTCTTTCTTTAATTGGGGAGACCCACCGGAATTGGTTCAGATGTGAACACCCACTGTTTTCTCTGTGAGGCACCGAATAGCCTATTTGAGAGACGCTGGTGTGGTATATTCCTCGCACGGTCATGGGTCCCAGGAAGGCACGACGTTTTATTGTGTAGAGTGATGTTAGTTTGTCTTGGTGTTCCAAATGGCGTGGTTTTATGTAGAGTCTCGTTCGCCTGTATTTGTGTTCGAAATGATTCCGTTGACTAGTTCAGTACAAGAGGCATGGACATGAATGCCATCAGGGCATGGTTGGGTCTGTCGGAGAGTCACGTTTCGTAAGTTTATTGTTGAAACAAAGCGAAATGGGTTTAGGTGTTAATGCTAAATGTTTACTTTGCGAGTGACTGGTTCGAGAGTCGAGGTGTTTAAAAGCGTAATTTCCTTGTTTTTAAAAGCCACGACTCTGGCTGAGTTTCGTGGCGCTTCTTTTATTAGGAGGACGGGCGTTAAGTGACTACAACTATGGTTTTGTATCAGGTATCGACATGACTTGTGCACTGACGATGGCGTGGACGTTTGTGGCAGTGTTAAGGGTCACAGGCACGGGCGTGAAGCGCTAAAAGGCATGTTGTCCTATAATATAGAGTCACGCTCCTGTGTGTTTGTGTTCCTTATGATTCATTCGACTCGATCAGACGGAGAGGCACCACCGTTCAGCGCACAAAGGTTCTTTAATTGGGGAGACCCATCGGAATTGGTTCAGTTGTGAATACCCACTGTTTACTTTGTGAAGCAGGGAATGGCTTATTCGAGAGACGCTGGTGTGGTGTATTCTTCGCACGGCTATGGGTCCCAGGAAGGCACGGCGTCGCATTATGTAGAGTGACGTTAGTTTGTCTTGGTGTTCCAAATGATTCTGTTGAATCGTTCTCACTGAAAGACACAACTATATGCGTTACACGGAGTCACATTCGTGGCGTCCCCTCGTATTCGGTGTGAACGCCGCTCCGGAAACCCAAGGGTCCGACGTGCGTTTCCTCCGGTGACGCCGTTCTGAAGGAGGTGGAGGTATTTAATAGAGTGAACGCCACGTGTCGGCACTGCGGAATCCAAAAGGACCGACGACTGTCTCATCCATCGGTGAAGTAAACACCGCGTGTCACCGTTCTGTCGCCCGAGGTCAAGAAGCAGTTATTTAAGCCGAGCAGCGTCCGCCACCACTAGACATCATCCTGCTTCTCCCTCTTTCACCGGCAATCTTAGGAAATCACCCATCTTCCTCTTTTCGTTTGTGACGTTCCCCGCCATGGTTCGGCACAAGATAACTACTTATGCGATGCTTACTCCCGAGCGTCGCTTTCAGTTGCAGGAGGACATCCGTTCGAGGTGCGCCGCTCGGGTCGTAGCGGGCATGTCTCCGGACTCGCCGGGGCCGGAGGAGATTGGGGAGGTGGAGGAAGTGGAGGGGGATCCGTCGGAGCTCATGCAGGGAGTTGATCCAGTTGGGGAGATGTGATGGAGGAATAGGAGGGGGTGACAAGGATAAGGAAGACGACGTGGAAGGCGTGGACGAGGATGACGAGGACGACGAGGAAGGCATGGACGAGGATGAGGAGGACGACGAGGAAGGTGTGGACGAGGATGACGAGGATGACGAGGAAGGCATGGACGAGGATGAGGAGGACGACGAGGAAGGTGTGGACGAGGACATCAAGGAAGGCTTGGACAAGGATGAAGAGGACGACGGGGAAGGCGTGGACAAGGACGACGAGGACAACGAGGAAGGCGTGGACAAGGACGGCGAGGAGGCTGGTGACGAGGAAGACGAGGACGACGAGGAGTACGGTGACAAGGAAGACGAGGCAGAGTTCTATCTCGGTGAATCAGCCTTGATGGCGGAGTCCATCCAAGATGAGGCGTATGTGGAGTCCAACCGGCGATTCCTCCGGGAAGAGCAGGCGAAGACCGATGTGCTCTTCGACGAGCTGGATGCGGAGCAGGAGGCGGAGGCCAACGATGTCGATGTCAGAATGGAGATAGTGGACATCTCCTACGATGGGGAATAGTGTAGTTTTGTTGGTAGATGTTTGCTTTTCCATTCTTTTTATGCTTTTCATGTTTTTTGTGTCTATAAAGGTTGAACAATGTGAAGCAATCGTCGTTGTCAGAACGGAGACAGTTTCGTTTCCATGTCAAACAATCGTGTTTTGTTCCTAAGTAGTAGTACTACACCGTCCAAAATAAATGTGTCAACTTTGCAGTACAATTCACGTTTTGCTGGTTAGTACAGCGTTGAGCGAATTAATTTGTGATGGAAGGTGTATGTTTTATTACAAATTGCAGTTTTAAGTACCATATTTGGGTCGGAAGGCGTATGTTTTATTACACTGTATTGTTTTATCATGGATTGCAGTTTCAACTACAAAATAAACATCTCAACTAGGACACATATTTGATTCTAGAGATTTCAGTGTGGTTAGATTTGATTATGGTTTCAACATTGTTAGATTCTAGAGAGGCACTCAACAACATGCACAAAAAAGCCACAGATGTGCTTCTGAGAAGCACCGTCTTGCATGGTTTTACCGCAAGATGGGATTCGACATTTATCCAGGACATTCGGGGTTTTATAAGTGTAGAAAGAATTGTTTTTCACTTATATGTTGTGTGGCAGAGGCATGGCAATTACTTTTGTGAGAGGCATGAATGTGCCGATGGAACGGGCACGGTCACGTATGAAATAGGTGCAAGGTGGTCCCTAATGTCTCCTTAAGGTATCATCTATACACTTTACTGTTACAAGCACGATCGTCGTTCTTGTTGAGGCACGGAGGTGAAGGATGGAGCATTTGCGTCTGCGATAGTCACGTCCTATATTAAGGAGGAAGCAAATCTTCACGTCTGCGATACGTCGGAAGCTGGCTGTAAGGCACGCTCCTGCCTCTGCGTTTTCGTTGACGTCACATTTAGTGCCAGTGGGGTGGACGTAATGCTCAGTTTGCTGATGTTTTTGTTCTCAGCAACTTTCTTAACATGTTACGCCCGAGAGAGGTACGGTGTTACCCGACGTAGAGGCATGCACGTAACTAACTGGAGGCACGGAGACGTGATTTCAAGGGAGGTACGGACGCGAAAATGATCGTTATGCAAGGACGTGAAGGTGTGCCTCTGTTTTAAAGAAGCTTTCAGTGACACATTTTCATTGTGGGGGGCATGGACTATGAGCTCCATGTGTTTTCGAAGGCATTAGGCCTCATTAATGAACATATCAGAAAGAAGGTGAATCTTTTGGTTGACATCTAGAATGTTGCGTAAAATGACGTGAAGCCAAGTTACGCATGGTCCCCTTGGTATCAGAGGCACATAGGCACATAAGTGCCTATTGTGGTGCACTGGAAATAAACTTGTGCAAAAGACATGTAAACAGCAAGCAAACTACAAGGTTAACTGCGACCCAAGCAAACCTAAATTTATAACAAGCAAAAGGCAGTCTTGAGCAAAAGCAAATCTAATGAGAAATCTAGAATGTTCTAGATAATTTTGTTTGCCGGGACCATCTGCTTCAGTAGTCGTAGTCGCCATAGGACCTAGCACGCTTTCTGGTCTGCTCCTTGTCGAGTTTTTTTCGGTGAAGCCCTTCCTGGATGATGTTGAGGCGGCTCCATATCTCGTACGCAGCGTAAGCGTCCTTTGCCGCGTACTCGATGTGCCTCATGGACAGGGGCATGCACGCCCAGCGCTGGTGCTCTGCGTTGGTGAGCTCTACGTCGTGGACAAGGATGCCTGAGACGTCCCCAAGGGAGTCCAGAGGCTTGGTAGCTGTAGGCACCCTCCATTCCTTCTGGATGTCGACGTAGTGGGCGATCTCCAGTCCGACGCGGCCGAGCATCTCTATGTCGCCGTCGATGGAGAAGCCAACAAATGTGTACCTGGGGTCCGCGAGGAAGTTGTCGAACTTGGTGCAGTTCTTGTCGGCCGCGCTCAGTTGGAAGAGCAGCACCGGATGATCCTTGCCGATGGAGAGCTGGACTAGGGCGGGTTTCTGATCTTCGCCATGGTCGTTGGTGTACTTCACATCAACTCCGACGATCTTGTGGCGTTTGAACTGGAGGTGTCGCTCGAACTGCTCAATGGTGGTCGCCGCCTTGTGCAAGTCGTTGGTGTGGATCACGTGCAACTTTGTGTTGCCGTGGGCCTGCACCTCCATGAATTCCCTGGTGAATCCCATCGCTTGGAGCAGTTGGTCCTCCTGTAATCTGATTTTTCGTGGGGAACAATGAGTGCGAGAGCAATGGCGATTTCTGTTCTTTGTGTGTGAGAAGGCCGTGGCGGGAGTCTAAATTTAAGGGCGGTTGTGCACATCGTGGGTTCTGGATCGTGGGTATTCTTTATAAAAAATAAAAACAAAATCAGCAGTTGTATTTTTAAAAATGTCGTATCTCCAGCAAGTCGTGGAGATGATCGTTGTCTTTCGTAGTTTGCTGTCAAATCTTAACTTTTACAATCTCGTGAGGCATGCAGGGGCAGTATGTATTGTAGAGGCACAAGTCTCTGACCAAGAGAAGCATGCTTCAAATGGCAGCTTTAACTCTCAGACACAGGGGCGTGGTACATTTATTGGGAGTGGCAATTGTTTTCAGTGATACAATCGCTGGTAGGAGCAGTGTTGTGTTTCTTCAGAGGAACTGTTCTGTGTCCGTGTTGCAGTTGACGCTACGAGATTGTCGGAAAGAACGAGAAGCAACGAGAGGCGTCGTCATGCAGCTGCAAGAAGCACTCATACAGCTAGAGGCGAAACAAGAGGCACAGATACGATGCTACGTGATGCACGGAGTTGAAGCTATGTGATTGCACGGACGTCTATTCGTGCTATGGTGCTATGTGAGGCACGGGCACAAACAAATAGCCGTGCACTGAAGTACATGCGCAAGGTCGTCCCTAAGGTGTCCTATACGCTTTACAGTTACAAGCATGGTCGTCATTCTTGCCGAGGCACGGAGGTGAATGATGGAGCCTATGACTTTGCGATAGTCACCTCCAATGTTAAGAAGGAAGTAAATCTTCATAGACCCGGTACGTCGGAAGCTGGCTGTAAGGCACGCTTCTGCCTCTACATTTTCGGTGATGTCACGTTTAGTGCCAGCGGGTCGACGTAACGCGCGGTCTCCATAGGAGTGGAGGCACCGAAGAGCCTTCGTGGGTTTTTTAAGTAGCTAGTTGGTGTTATTGACGGACAACCGTGTCTCTGTAGTGTTCTTCTCTGAGGGTCACGGGCGTAAGCAGTGTTTTCCAAGGAGAATAAACACCTAACTACCTATGTATTCAAAATGTTTTTCCAAAGTGTTCCATATGAACGATTTTTAATATTTGTGTGTGCACTGGTTTGTTAGAACATTGTGCACTGCTTTTAGGAGCATTCTGTAATTGTTGTCCTTGCATTTCGACGCTGCACCCACAAAGGTACTAGTGCATTGCATGCTCGTCATTTTTGTGGATTGCTATGTGTACCTGCTCTGTGCGTTACGCTAATCGTATAGTATTTGTACTGTGTTTATATTTTTCAGTTCACGCCAATATATTCTAATAATAGAAAACTGCAACATTACACTGGAAATAAACTTGTTCAGAAGATATGTAAATTGGAAGCAAAATTACAAGGTTATCTGTACTGTGTTTATATTTTTCAGTTCACGCCAATATATTCTAATAATAGAAAACTGCAACATTACACTGGAAATAAACTTGTTCAGAAATAGTAAATTGGAAGCAAAATTACAAGGTTATCTGTACTGTGTTTATATTTTTCAATTCACGCCAATATATTCTAATAATATAAAACTGCAAGATTGCACTGAAAATAAACTTGTTCAGTAGATATGTAAACTGCAAGCAAACTACAAGGTTAACTGCGACACAAGCAAATCTAAATTTAGAACAAGCAAACGGCACTCTTGAGAGAAAGCAAATCTAACGGGAAATCTAGAATGGCATGAGCAATCTTCTAGTTACTTTTCTTGGCCGGGACCACCTGCTTCAATAGTCGTAGTCGCCCCAGCACCTTGCGCGCTTCCTGGCCTGCTCCTTCTCGAGTTTTGCCCGGCGGAGGCCTTCCTGGATGATGGTGAGACGGCTCCATATCTCGTACGCAGCGTAAGCATCTTTTGCCGCGTACTCGATGTTCCTCATGGACAGGGGCATGCGTGCCCAGCGCTGGTGCTCTGCGTTGGTGAGCTTCTTCTTCATGTTGTTGTAGTAGTCGTGGACAATGATGCCTGAGACATCCCCAAGGGAGTCCAGACGCTTGGTAGCTGTAGGCACCCTCCATTCCTTCTGGATGTCGACGAAGTGGGCGATCTCTAGTCCGACGCGCCCGAGCATCTCTATGTCGCCGTCGATGGAGAAGCCAGCAAACGTGTATCTGGGGTCGGCGAGGAAGTTGTCGAACCTGGTGCAGTTCTTGTCGGCGGCGCTCAGTTGGAAGAGCAACACCGGATGATCCTTGCCGACGGAGAGCTGGACGAGGGCTGGTTTCTGATCTTCGCCAACGTCGTTGGTGTACTCCACATCAACTCCGACGATCTTGTTGCGCTCGAATTCGAGGAGTCGCTCGTATTGCTCGATGGTGGTCGCCGCCTTGTGTAAGTCGTTGGTGCGGATCACGTGCGACTTGGTGTTGCCGTGGGGCTGCACCTCCTTGAATTCCTTGATGAATCCCATGGCCTGGAGCAGTTGGTCCTTCTGCAACCTGGTTTTTTGTGGGGAACAATCAGTGGGAGCGCAATGGCGATTTCTGTTGTTTGTGTGTAAGAAGGCCACGGCGGAAGTCTAAATTTAAGGGCGGGGAAGCGGCAAAGGATTGCACGATCTCACTGTCGATGCGGTTGTGCACATCGTGGGTTCTGGATCGTGGTTTCATCTCCCTGGTGGTGCGGTTGTGCACATCCTGAGTTTTTTATCGTGGTTTTTCTTTATAAAAATTAAAAATAAAATCAGCAGTTATGTTTTTAGCAACCGTCGTATCTCTAGCAAGTCGGGGAGATGCTCGTTGTCTTGCGTAGTTTGCTGTCAAATCTTAACTTTTACAATTTATCTCGTGAGGCATGCAGGGGTAGTATGTAGAGGCACAAGTCCCTGACTAAGAGAAGCATGCTTGAAGTGGCTGGTTTAACTATCAGACACACGGGCGTGGTACATTCATTGGGAGTGGCAACTGTTTTCAGTGATACATTCACTGGTAGGAGCAGTATTGTGTTTCTTCAGAGGTACTATTGCAGCTGACGCTACGAGATGGACAGAAAGAACCAGAAGCAACGACAGGCGTGGATATGCAGCTGCAAGAAGCACTTATACAATAAGAGGTGCAAGTAGAGGCATAGATACAATGCTACGTCAGGCACGGAAATGAAGTTACGTGGTTCACGGACGTCAATTCGTGCTATGCTGTGACGTGAGGCACGAGCACGAACAAAAAGCCGTGCACTCAACTACATGCGCAAAAAGCCATAGATGTGTTCCTGAGAAGCACCGGCCTCCATGGTTTTGCCGCAAGGTGTGATTCGACATTTATCCAGGGCATTCCGGGTTTTACAAGTGTAGGAATAATCGTTTTACACTTATATGTTCTGTGGCAGAGGCACGGCAATTACTCTTGTGACGAAAGAATGAACGTCGAATACGTCGAATGTACATGACGTGAGGATTGACAATAGGCGTCTGTTTACTGTTTTTCCGGAATGTTTTTCAATGAACTTTGAGAGGCATGAATGTGACAACGGAACATGCATGGTCATGTCTGAAATAGTGGCAAGGTGGTCCCTAATGTGTCATGAATGTATCACCTGTAATGCTGCACTCTTACAAGCACCGTCGTTATTCTTGCAGAGGCATGGACGTGAGAGTCATGAATGTGTCGACTCAACAGGCACGGTGATGTCTGAAATAGTTGCAAGTACGGGATGGGCAAAAACAACGAGAAGAAACGAGGGGCATAGGCATGCAGCTGCGAAACGCACTTATACAGCGAGTAGCACAACTAGAGGCACATGAACGATGCTACATGAGGCACGGACATGAACCTATGTGAAGGCATGGATGTTTAAGGTGACTGAGGCATATGGGAAGGCGCTAGGTTTTTAGGAGAAGTGTTGTGCGGTTGACAGAGGTGTATGCTTGAGCTCATCGCAACAAACTACTTGGCATGACACTATTCTGCGGAGCACCATAGTGAAAAATATGTATACTACTGACGTGCGGAGCTAGCAACGTCACTAAAATATTCTAAAACATACTTCACCACAGCCATTCATCCTCCATTATTATTCAGCGAATCCATTTATTATTATCTGAGATAAATAAACTAACCCACGTAAGTGTTTCACCTTCTTTGACAGGGAATTTTCACCACCGTCCTCTTGGACGTAATTATATGCTCAGTTACATACCATGACATAACTAAATAATAAAACTGATGTGTACAGTCTATTCAAAAAATAGACATAAATTACTGAACTAGGAAGTATAGCCACCGACAACGGTCTATCAGGAAAGGTCGTTGATTATCATCCGCAACAGCTTCATGTTTCCCAATGTTGGCCACCACTTTTCAATTGTGACAAGGACAATTGAACCAACCTTTAGCTGAGCTTCCCGGGCAAAATCTGAAAAACCGGTCACCTCCATTCTGCCGTCGGTTCGTATGGAGTACGTTGTGCTCATGTCTATTGCATCATACATCTCTGTTAGGCTGATACCACCGTTTTGAGGTAGATATCCCAGGTTCATCTTTAGAAGCCTCACAACGGCAGACGGGATTCTCTGCAGATTGTACCGATATTACTAGATAAAATCAATGTACAAGGACATAAAACATCGAAAATAGCAAACAAAACCATGGCAGTGGATCAAAACAAATATTCAATGACTAACCAGACGACCATTTATGACATTGGTGACGTTTAGACGCTGCACAAAGGGTATGGTGGGGAAGTCGTCAGACTCAAACACATAGTATATCATCTGTCCAAATTGTCTGTATGAGAGGTTTACGCCTCGACCGAACACTGTTTTCCCAATGTACTCCCTCTCCGAGTCATTTAGAAAATCAAGAGCTGCATGGAAAAAATAACTCATTTTCAAACAAATTTGTTTAAACAGATGAACTCGGTATTTAAGTTTAAAATGAATGGTTAAATTCAATGCATGTGATCAAGTTGGGATGATAATCAACAGAATTGCATAAAATGTTTTCAAAATAACTTTGACTGTAAGTATGTCATTAATTTAGTGGACAGGGGTAGGAGTACCAAATTATGCTGATAAACGTAGTTGATAAAACAGGATGGAAGTTGGTGCACTTACCTAGTGATGGTTTGGGGAGGGGCCTGTGACCTCCTCGAGAATCACTGAGTCTCAGATCTATCTCAATGGACAGACTCCCAGTATCCAGGTTTATGATGATTAGATCTCGATAATGAAGATCGTAGTCACTAATTAACTTTTCCCAGCCAGGTCCATGAATTTTAGACCGGTTAGGTTCATCGGTGATGTAGATCTCATATGACAGATCCTCGTTGGTGATCAGTACTGGATTTCTTTGTTTTCCTTCTTCTTGAAATGCTTCCTCTTTCCACCGATAGATTGAAGAAGTGACTTGCTGCCTGCAGTAGCATGGCACATACTGCGCAAGAAAAAAAATCTTACCAGGCATGTATAACCAAGACAGATAGCGCTTATCATATATGTACCAATTGTTTTCAACAGGTTGCTATTTGATAAAACAAGGTACATCAAAAATTGAAAACATATCATTAAATGCTTAAATGTAGGCATTCCATTCAAACAATATGGTAGAAACTTTTATTTCCTTCATCAGAAAGATACACTAGTTGGTAGTAACTGATGGGCAGCATGGGGTGGCAAACATTTCTCCTTACCAGGCATGTCTTGAAGCATCGAGGAAGATGCACTGTTATCGCGCTGTGAAGAACGCCTGACTCCAGTCCGGAGCAACCGAAGTTGGTACATATATCACAGCACATGGTTTCCCCTGGAATACGTTGCAAAAAACGTTTATATGAAATTCTCAACACAAGGAAAATTTCATTATCTTGAAAAACTATTCGGCTAAACCGGCATTTTTACATAAATAGTCGTTCACAAGCAATTTCCTAAAAAGGATTTCTGCTGCTTGGTTTTAAAAGCAGCTTTAGCAAATGTATATTTCAAGACAAGACAGGCAAAAAGGAGAAACAATAGTCTATCATCAGGCGGCTCAAAGGAGTGTTTGTAACATTAAAATTATATGTAAATTGGTCAGAGCTGCACCCAGCAACAACGTCATCCACGACCATACGCCACCGTCGCCGACGCCAACCACCGGAACATGTGTGGCTAGGTGGTATTTGAAACGGGTGATCCTATCAACGTTAACCTTGCCTCCAGCGTACAGGACCCCAAACGCTATCTTCAAGCACAGACGCCGACTCCCAGTCAACAGCACCCCAAACGCCGACCTCCAGCACCCTGTGGCCGGTTAAGCAATAGAGCTCAACGTCTGGCCACTCGCTTGGACTTCTGGCCACCGCCGTTGTTTGCAAGACCTAACGGGCTTCAATTTAAACTACCAACCTCCCTCGACAAAGTTCATCGCTCACCTGTGACTTGGACGCCGCAAGTCGCTATAGCTCGTAGCATTCTCAAGCACAAACACCGACTTCAAATCAACTCCACCCTTAAGAGGCACGGGTCTTGTACAGGTTCGCCCTCGTAATGCGTTGATTTGGTCTAGATCACAATGAATTTCCAGGCAATTCCTAGCATAACAGCGCAGATGTGTCGCTTCAATCACGAAGAGACGAAACCAACAAAGAGGAAAACTGATCGTAGCGAAAAATTCACATAGAAATTAAGAAAAATGGACTAACCCTGGATCTAGAGGGAGAATCGAGAGAGAAGAGACGATGAACGCTACAGCGGGTGAGTGGGAGGGGGCGGTCTGGGTTGGCACAAAGCAGAACAGACAGTTATAATACGTGCCTGCTCACTGGCATGGGGCTATAGGCTTATTATAGGAGCATAGAGGCACGCACGGACGGCCCCAACACGCATAGACTTACATGCATATAAGGCACGGTTTTGTTTCTGTTTTCGAAATTTTCTCAGTGGGGCGTTCACTGAGACACGTCCATGACGCACGACCATGCTTCTGTTTTCCGAAGTATTTTTCCCTAGTATGGTCTCTCCGAGAGACAGGGACGTGAAGCCACGGTGCGCATCATCCTGTAAGGATAAGAATGAGACACACGGGAAGGCCTCTGTGTTCTAAATGTACGTGCGGACGACGCACAAATGTCTTTTGTGTTCTCCTAGTTGTTTTCGCATGACATGGCCATTCCTAGTTGTGTTCTCCTAATTGATTTCGCATGACACGGCCATTGCTAGTCGTGTTCTCCTAGTTGTTTTCGCATGACACGGCCGTTCCTAGTTGTGTTCTCCTAGTTGTTTTTGCATGACACGGCCACTCCGAGGGACAGTGGAGTGAAGCCACGGTGCGCACGGTTATCCAAGGAGAAAATGCAGTGAAGTGCCTTAGTTTTCGTAACACTTTAAGTTGCTTGTTCACTGAGAGAGGCACGGGTGTATGTTTAAATGACGCAAAGACCGTGCTACTGTTTTCGAATGTTCATTTCTGACACGGTCTCTCGGAGGGACACGGTGTCTGCAATTAAAAGGGGCACGTAATATTTCGCTTTGACGAATTCTTCGGATGCATCAGTTTTGTTCAATATGATAATGAGAAATGGAAACCCAGCATCTAAAAAGTGATTGGAGGTTCGTTGCTGACCTTAAGTCATTATCACAGCATTCCAAATGTTTTCAGCGACATGTTCACACGGACGTATGATTTTCACAACCTCTTGATGCACGTTCGTTTCCGTGGGGTGCACGAGACGTCCTTCGAGAGGCGCGGTTGGAGCAGTTGCAGGTTTGCAGTGGACGCATGTTGCTTTTAAAAGATAGAATTTCATGCCAAGCAACTGAGATAAACAAGAGGATACTAGTTTGATTTTTAAGCATATGTGTGAGCTGATTTCTTTTATCATAGGGTCCAGAAACATATGATCGATATTGAAAACAGAAAGCATGTACATAACTGCTTGACCATGTTTACACAATGCACTCATTCAATATAGCATGTACATCTCTTCAGACCTATTTTTCAGCATCCACAGTTGAATGGATCTGGCAAATCCAGATATTCAACACCTGTGTTTTTTAAGTCCATGTGCATGTGCTCGCAAGTTGTTGTTAATTTAAGCTCTGCGCAATTAGAAGCCCTTTTGTCCATCTGCAGTACCTCTTCTTGCCGTTTGTAAAATTCACGAGTGAAATCTCTGCGCAGGCCAAACTTAAGCCTGATGGTCAGTAGCATCCTAGCATTGAGAATAAAGAATGTCACAAATTCAGTGTTTGCATCTGTGACTTCATAGTCTTCCAGCGTTAATGTCCTCAAACAAATGTCGTGATTATTGAGAAACACCCGCTGCTTTTGGCGCCATTCATTTGTTATACCTCTTTGATCCCATCCTCCCCCTAAACACACGAGAAGAGCAAACTTAAGAGTTAGTGCCAGTATATTATGCATATTTTGCGTGGGCTTTCAACGTGTGTGAAATCATCACCTCGATAAACAAGTTTTGCAAGCATTGAAAGCATCGCAGCAAGTCAACAATCTCATCCAGATTAAAGCATGTCTGTGAGATAAACAAGGTCTTGACGGAATCCAGCACCGCGTGTAGGCTACTTATGCAGAGACCCTTCATTGAGCACATAACGTTATATTATTAGCTCGTGGATGTGAATCTCAAGTGCTTTTGAATAATGCAGGTCAAAGTAACGTGCAGAGGAAGTACCTGAATAACTGTAGTCCCAATGACGATATTTGTTTCGTTGGGTAATTCAGAAATTTTTCCCAGTGTGTCCAACACAGGTGCGGACAAAACTGTTATCTGTAGTTGTGCATCTACAGAATCATGTAGCAGTCTCCGGAGGGAAGGCGCATCCTCAATGGTCAGTTTTCCTCCGTCGGAACGAATGCCAATGCTTACAAGCCTAGCTGAGTTTATTCGTAGACAGCAGAATTTCTTGTTGCAAACAAGCAGCAGGCACTGCAGGGCAGGGCAACCGTGGTGGATGAACTTCTCCAAGGAGACATCCGATATAACCTCCACCAGCGAAAGTCTCCTGAGCAGTGGGAGGCAAAGCATTTCTACAAGATTGTCTTCTAGTTTGCACATGGCGAAGGTGATGGTGTGGAGAGACGAGCGAAATCTCGAGATGGATGCCGGTGGCGACGGCATAGAAGAAGGGATTCTGCGTGCTTGCCTGGGCCCTGGGTAGAAGAACTTTGGGAATATATGATAGAACTCTAAAACCTGGAGTTGGTCCAGATTCCGAGACAGGAACAACTCATCGACGCCACAAGGTTCGCACTGGAGGTAGCTTGTCGGGATGCAGAGGCGGCGAATCGGGCCCTTGTGATCGGAGAGGATAGATACAGGAAGACTGAAGCCATCAGCGACAGATTCTCCGCGGCAGTTGCAACTAAGATGTCGGCAGTGAGTTCCGACGTATGTTTCCTGGACGATTTGCTTGCCCGGGAGAACGCGGATGATTTGGCAACAGATTTTTTCCAGAGATCTGGTAGAACGAGTATCAAGGATCACACGAAAGTCGAGATCGAGTGGTGCGATGCGCCATATGCGGCGCCACCGAGATGCGAGCACTTGTGTGCGCATGCCTTCCTTTATGGGCAGACGAGAGATGATCTCGCCGAGGATGGCGTCGGGAAGATCACTGATGCGGTCCGGACCAGACTCAACATGGTTCTCGGATCCAGTGGGCGAGCCACATCCGCTCCTCTTAACGAGCTTAGAGGGCACGGGTACAGCGGCGAACCTCGTCTTCTTGTTGCTAGAGGCACGCTTCTTCATCTCCATTGCCAAGATCGTGCCGCCTCCGTTGCAGGTCTCTGTGCGGTGGATCTGGGAAAAGGGTTAGGGTTTTACGATCCATAAAGACGACAATATATATACGTACCTAATCTAGAAGATTTTGACAGACGTGGTGGAATAGTCACGGTGTGGACAGACGTGCGTCTTCACGAGGCACAGGTATCAACTGTCCAGATACACAGAAGTTTGGTGGGGGAGGCATGTGTCCGAATACTCAGTTAAAAACGCACGGTTGCACGGTTTGTCGAGACACGGGGGTGTGGCGCCACGACACGGGGGAAAATCTCATTTGAGGCACGTGCGTGCAGGCGGTGGAGGCATCTAATTGCAGTCTGTACAAGCACGGACCTCGTTGAAGCCTCCACAGAGCCAGCTATCAACTCCCTGGATGCACAAAAGTGTGGTGCCAGAGGCATGCCTGCAAACACTCAGGTGAAAAGACACGTTTGTGATGTCTCTGGATCCACGGCGGTGTGTCTCCAGCAGAACATAAAAGCCACGGCTCATGGCACGTGAGGCACAAGGGTGCTGGCTCCGGAGGCACCGAAGTCTAGCCTCTACAGGCACGTATGATCGTCAACCCTCTAAATGCACAAAATTTCGGTGGCAGAGGCATGGATCATAACACTCAGCTATGGAGGCACGGGTGTGTATTCTCTGCAAACACAAGGGTCACGGCAAGTGTCATGTGAGGCACGTGTATTGGAACACTAGAGGCATGGAAATGAAGCCTCTTAGGCACGAGTGTCAGCCCAATGGATGCACAAAAGTGTGGTGGCAGAGGCATGGATGAGAATGCTCTGCTGGAGAGGCACCGTTGAGAGCTCTCTGGACCCGCGGGCGTCTGGCTCCACGGGCACCTAACAGCCACGACTTATGTCAGCTATGGAGGCACGTAGATGCAGAAAAGTGCCTGACTCAGCATAAACCCTCTCTGGGTGCAGAAAAGTGTGAGCAGAAGGCACCGAAGTAAGGGCTCTACATGCACGTGTGCCAACCTTCTTATTACTTAGTTAGAAAACCACGTTTGTAAAGTTTCTAGACAAAGTCTGACCTTAACACGAAGAACAGCCGTCATGTCACGAGACACACGATTTTATTGGCCTACCAATCACAGACTTGCTTCGGTATTGGAAAGGTTCCCACTGACGATTTCATTATCAGTGGGAACATCGTACTATACTAACAAAGAATCAGTGTTGTGACGGTAAAATACTCAGAATCTTTCCGCTGAAACATTGACGTTTGCACAGTTACAATACTTTCGTTTGCACAGTTACAACACTTTATAATCAAGGATTGTTATGGAAAATTACAAAAGGTACAAAATATTACAAGGGTTGTCTGTTCATGTTCAGACGAAACGCACGTCCAAAAGGGCGCAACAACATGTAACCCTGCAAGCTTGGACAACTTACTCCAGCTCTGTGTTCAGCAGTCACATCTGAATGGGTCCATCAAATCCAGGTATTCAACACGCGTGAGTTTTAAATAAAAGAATTGGTGCTTGCACGCTCCTAATAATATAAGGCGAGCACGTTCAGAAGCCTTTTTGTGCCACAGAAGATCCTTTTGATGCTTTTCGTAAAATTCTTTTGTGAAGTCTTGGTGGTAGCGATATTTAAGCCTCATGGTCTCAAGCTTGCTTGCACTCAGAACAAAGAATCTCACAAATTCAATGTTTACCAAGCAGGGTTCATAGTCATCCAGCGTTACTGTCTTCAGATGAAAGTCATCTCGTTTGACAGACGGTCGGTGCCTACGACGCCATGTATTTGTTTCTCCGCAACAGAGTCCTCCCTAGATGTACATGAAGAATGAAAATACTTAAGCTCTAAAAACAAAGATTCTGTCGAAAGAGCATCCAGTGTAAGGTATTTGTTGGATTCTCTATAGATACGGGTGTATGAAATACTAAAACATGTCTAGCCACGGGTGTATCAATTTACAGGCGAATGTAAGACAAGCCTTTTAAGACATATAGTAGAAGTAGTATAGTATGCATGTTCTGGGCTTTCAATGTGTGTGAGAATCATCACCTCGATAAACAAGTTCTCAAGGCTTCGAAAGCATTGCATCAGGGAAACGACCACGTCCACTTCAAAACACATCTTCATGAGCAAAGTCTTGACCGTTTGAAGCACTGTTGTCAGGCTGACTGCCGGCAAACCCTGCATGGTGCACACACAACGATTTCAAAAATTGAACAAAAGGTTCTATTACATGAAATTTGTTTACTCGGACAAATGCAGCTGAAAACTAGGTACCTGGATAATTGTAAGGTTACGCGTGACCTTGGATTCAGAGAAAAAATCATGGAATTTGCCCACATTCTCTAGTTTAGGTGCAGACATGACAGTTATCTGCAAGTTGCTGCTGAGAATATCGTTAAGCAACCGCTGAAGTGACGGGGCATCCTCTATAACAAGTTCACCATGTCCACAGCGAATTGCAATGCTTACAAGGTTACGTGAGTTTATTCTTATGTAGTGGCTTTCCATATTCCAAGTAAGTAGTAGGCACTGGAGTGCGGGGCAACTAGAGTGGATGATGCTTTCAAGCGAGATGTCTGATATACCAACGTCCACAAGTGAAAGTCTCTTGAGCAGTGGTAGTTTAAGAGCCTGAACGTAACCGTCTGGTATTTGGCAAAGAGCAAAGGTGGCGGTGTGTAGGGAGGACACAAACGGAGAGAAGGACGCCGGTGCAAAGGGCGCAGATGATGGGTGTGTGAGTGGTCGTATGACACACTCTCTCATGAAATCTGGGAACATGTAATAGAACTCGAGCACCTGGAGATTGTTCAGTTTGGATGATTTCAACCAGGCGTCGACGGCGGAGGGTCTGGATTGGAGGTAGCACGCCGGTATGCAGAGACGGTGAAATGCGCCCACATGGGCGGAGAGGATGGCATCCTGAAGGGTGGTATCGTCAGTGCCAGATTTGCGAGGGCACCGAGTTCCGAAGTGCCTTTCATGGGCGAGCTCCCAGGTAGGAGGCGCCACGGAGATTTTCTCGATATGAACTGTTTCTAGAGGCTTAAAAAGACGAGCGGCAGGGATCTCACGGCAGTCGAGATTCAGAGGAGCGGTGGGCCATAAAGGACGCCATCGACGAGCGAGGATGCGAGTACGGATGCTATCCCTAATGGGGAGACGAGAGATGATCTCACCTAGGATGACGTCTGGGAGATCGCTAATGCGGTCCGGATGAGTTTTTTTCCCATGCTCCTCAGATCCGGTGGGCGGACCCTCACCGGTCCCCGCTGGTACCGCCAAACACCCAGAGGAATGCGTCGTCGGTGGCACGAGCCTTGCCCTCTTGGTACTAGAGGCGTCGGACTCCATCTAGGAGCGACGGATGCGGTGGATCTGGAAAGACGGTTTGGAGGACGGAGGTGTTGCAAAACACCAATTATCAAAAAAAAGTAGTATTTTTAAGTGATGTTGTTGCGAGAACAGTGACATCGGACAGTGGCAACAACCCGTAATCCATGCCTCCACTTGATTCACGGACA
Organism: Triticum aestivum; assembly: GCF_018294505.1. Lineage (NCBI taxonomy): Eukaryota > Viridiplantae > Streptophyta > Magnoliopsida > Poales > Poaceae > Triticum > Triticum aestivum. The sequence continues at coordinate 691,942,055 of NC_057806.1, read as the reverse complement.
TGCCTCTTCGAGCAGCGTGTCACTACAAATATACTGAGCACGGACACACGATCGCAACTCTTCTTTTTGACATGGGAGGCACGACCGCAAGTATTCTTCCTAATATGGGACCGTGCCTCCGCTTGCTCGACCAATGTGCCTATCTGAGTACACGACTCAGCTGAAATAATGACAACTGGGAGGCACGACCGTCCCCTCTTATAATATATGACCATGCCTTGACTAACTTCACGGTTGTGCCTCTCTTATTGCACAAAGTCAGCTAAGCTAATCATAGCATAGAGGCATGACCATGAGTCTTCTTAACACAAGACTGAATCTGCACTAGGTTCAAGTGCCTCTTCGAGCAAACATGCCGAACCGAGAGACACACCCACAACAACAACAACAGCGACGACAACCACGTTTAGGATCGCATCTGCATTCAGTACCATAGTTTGAATAAGAATTTGAACTGATAAGTTCTATTAGTTATGTACTATGATGATTTGAACTGCACTCATAGTTTGAAATAACACACGTACGATACTTAACTTAATACCACAGTAGCTAAAATTTATGTGGTGTAATGCCATCCCTCCATCAGCGTACACATATCGCGTCTTTCCGTTTTTTTGTAAAGACCGATGATCACAAGTGAGAGCGAGTCCTGCACGCGCATAGTGTGCCACTGGATACTGACGAGTACAACACAATCAACTGTGAGCCTAGCTACATCTGCAAAAGCAGAAATCCCGGTGATCGCCATCCTTCCATCTTTGTGTATACAGTAGGTGCCAGGCAAGTCAACGCTGCTGAAAATTTGTACAAGCCTGATGCTGCCATTGAGAGGCAAATATCCAAGCTTCATCCTAAGATCATTGGTAACAATAGCTGGGATTTTCTGTACAATAACAAAATATTCTGGCATCAGATTACGAAGACACGCATGTTGACTGTGGTTTAGAGAAAGAAACAACGATGTACCAAATGGTATGTGTGAACGTTGGTGAAACATAGACGGTGCACAAAGGTAATGGCGGGGATGTGTTTAGCATTTAGGACTAGTTTAATCATGCAAGCCATGTCGATATAGGAAAGTTTTATGCCCTGGGTGTAGACTGTCTCGTCTATGTAGCTCCTTTCTGATAAATTGAGGCCTTCAAGGGCTAAATAAATACAACCACGTATTAGCCACTATATGTGAAGCAATGAATAGAGCAGTTAAAAACTAAAATAAACGAATATTGGCTTTTAAAACGGAAATGATAGTTTTAAACTACATTGTGAGTACAAAGAAAGATTTAATACATTATTTCACAGATATTAAGCACATAAATATCAACGGCATACCACAGTAAAATTATAATAGATAAATGTTAAACCAGAACAAATATTGATAAGCGATCAGAACATACCAACGGAAGGTTTGGGTAACGCTTTGTGACCTCCTCGAGATTCACTCAACATCAAGTCAATGGGAAAGAAGAAATCTTCTGCTTGCAAATCCAATTGTATAATATCACAATAAAACAGATCATAGTCACGTATCAACTTTTCCCATCCAGGTCCATGAAACTTAGACATGTGGTTGCCATCTGTAAACTTAATCCTGTAAGACAATTCCTCAGTAGTGCCGAACACAAGGTCAAAATCTTCGTCTTCAAAACCATCCTCGAAAGCTTCATCTTTCCATAAAGAGATCAAAGAAAGGACCTGGTTCCGGTAGTAGCATGGGACATACTGCATAAAAGTAAAATTAAGACAAAGGTATATAAATGTTTTACTGATTTTCAGAAAACAAATGCATGAAAGAGTTTTTTTCCTTGAAATTTATTGGTTTTCAGGCACGGGCACAGGCAACATCTATGACATTTAATTAAACCTATACAAAACAATTGAACTTCTAATTACATCAAGGCCTATAAAATAAAAACAAGCATGCGCAGTATAGTTCGCTTTGAAGGAATATGTGTGGTTGCTGACTGCTGAATAAAGATAACTATAACAAATACAGTGACGAAGGTTTTTTACTGGCCACGCGTGATTTCGTAGCAAAACTTACCAGGCATGATTCATAACAACGAGGCAAAGACACAATCAAGAAAGATTGGGCAACATCAGATTCAACACCGGGACAGTCGAGGTTCCTGCAAACATCACACGCCATCTTTGTCTGCGAGATGTAACAATATATAAGACTCGGGTTCATTAATTATTAAAGAAAATTTATTTCAACACTCCGCTAATGGTACAAAGAATTAAAGGACTGTATATCACTGATACACGCTTGTTTCAACGAGTAAGACAGAGTGAAGCGAATGCTGATATGGTGATATCCATTGATGTTAGTGTCTCTGTAAAAAATGAAAGAGCACGCACAGACCTCTTCAAATCTACAAGCTCTTGGAGCGAACTAGCTGAAAAAAAATCAACTGTTGTCCTCCAAGATTGTTCCCCTATAGAACCTCTTCAAAGGGGTAGGATGTAACAAAACTAATCAACTTGTCCTCCAAGATTATTCCCCTATAGAACCTCTTCAAAGGGGTAGGATGTTAACACAAAAACTAAAATTAAGAGGGTAACAGACAACAAGAATCGATCTAAAAAAAGACAGTGCACAACGCGTAAGTATTAAGCAGAGGGGAAAAAATTTACTGTATTTTAGAGCAAGTGGGTGAATCGTAGATCCATCTATGTGGACTGTAGAGTGAAGAAGACGAAGCAAGAAAGACGGAAGGAACCAGAGAAGGGGAGCGGAAGAGCAAGTGACTCGGAAGGGAAGACGCACATAACGATGTATTTATGGAGTAATTATGGAGAGGGAAGAAATTTTGTGTACTCGCTCGCCAAAGCTGAAACTACTGACAACAGTAAATGGCTCCTTGCCATCCCAGCGCAAAAAAAGGAGCGTGGGAGGGGGGTGGGGGTTGGTGGGTCTGGCGAGTAGGTGGAGTATTTGGTCGAGCCGGACCATGTCGAAATCCCTTGCCTTCATTTCCCCTCTCGCTCTCTCACTATATCTCTTCCTCTCTCTCTCTCTCTCTCTCTCCTCTCAAATTCGACGCCGCCTACGGCGTCGGAACTGCTCACTCCCTTTGGGCCATGTCGACACAAAACTTCGGACAAGAGGGGAGGAAAGAAGGCTTGAACTTCCTTGAACTGGATTTTGATTTCTATGTAGGTGATTTCCTGCTACATGCGGAGCGTTGAACTGGGGTTTGTTTTCCAAACAAAAGATCTGAGCTCTGAACATTCATGTGTCCTTGTAGGGGAACCCTGACACCATCAAAGACAATGATTTCTGTGGCAAAGAGCTCAATCGTCCTCTCTACTGTGTTCTTCACGATATCAAGCCTCTCAGGTGTGTGGCTTTTGAAGGAAGTGACACGGGGAGGAGGTTCTTCGGCTGTGCTGTGAAAGTTAGTCACTTTCGAAAATCCGAGTTACTTTCTTGTTGAATCAAACTGTTTGGATATAGGACTTGTAGTATACCAAAGAAGACTGATTTCTTCTTGTGTTTTCCGGTTGATTGTAGGAAACATTGTGTAGTCCTTTTACTTTACAAAAAAGGGTAAAGGTCGCTACTTATTTTACATAATTGAACACAAAAGAAGTGATCTAGACACTCTCATGTTTGTTTACAAATGGGACTTCTGTTTAATAGTCAGTATATTATTCAAAAAAACTCTCTAAATAAGTTGTCTGCAGAGGTAGCTCCAGATTAATTCAAGCTGGCTTAAAAGAAACTAAGTACAATTATGAAATAACTCCGCGTACAGGGTGAGCGAAGCACCATAATTAGTATTGTGGGTACCTAACCATTGAAGTGCCACATTGCACAACACGGTCCATAGTTAGTTGAATGAGGTTATAAACCAAGTATATGTGAACTTTATTATTTTCCAGGAGTTTCTGCAGCAGTGTATTAATAGTCTCTATTTATTTTGTTCCTTTTTTGTTCACAGAGAGGCGTGAACTGTGGAGTCGTCGAATGGGTTGACCGCCCATGGCCTATCATTATGCAGAGGTGCCTACTCAAGCTCTGGGGGATGTTAGATGAGAGCAATGATGATAGGCAAGCAAAGGATGAAGAGATAAGCAGGCTTAAAATGGATAATGAACAAGTGAACCTTAAGCTCGAGAATCTTGTTGCAGCTGTGGAAAGAACTAATGTAACTACCATGAAGATTGACATGCAGAAGAAGCGGATGTGTATCGTTGATAAAGACGTCAAGCCCATTCAGAGGTCTCTCACAAGTGCCATTCACAATCTTAAGGACGACAAGGGTGAGATTAAGCTGGACAGGGATTTTCTGAAGGAGGAGGTGCATAAGCTGAAGGAGAATAGAAAGAAGATGGAAAGCGTCATATGTGATCTTTTGGGGGCAAGGGTTTGCGAACACTGATGACCTCCTGATGATCAAGGCTATCCTCGAAGAATGATTATTAACAGTTGCCTTCTTTTGAAACGTTGCAAGGGATACTCGTCTAGTATAAGTTTATGCTTGGGCATGGTTACTTGACTAAAGTCATGTATCTCATTTTTTGCAATCTTTCAGAGGGTGTGTGACGGTCTACACACATCAAATATTGATCTCCTGAATATTTTTATATTTCAAAGAGGCGCATCGGATCTTTCGTCTTGGATCGTTCCACGGGACAAGGGTTACTGTAATCTAGCAAGGCACAGATGTCGCTTTGGCAGGCATGGGGAATCATGCCTCTGGTGATGTAGCACTGACTTGTTAAAGGCACGGTCCTATCTCAGATAGGAGCGTCGCACTAGCACTAACACACATAAAATCTACAATCTATAGAGTCGCGCTTACTCCTGAAGCCGACGCACGCCAGTGCCGACTCGATTGTTTGTACTCAGACATAAACTCGTTCACGGACATGCGTTTACACAAAAGGCACGTACAGTCTGAGGTCGCTGGGAGCACGGTTTGACATTAAGCAGAGCCACGGCCATGTGCACGTACAGTCTGCCACGAAAGGAGGCAACGCCGTCTGGTCACTTCAGATGCACTGGTTTACATGCACTAGATGTACATTCCTTGCAGAACAGGCAAGGCAGTGCCTCTTCTCTTCCAAATGTTTTTGTTCATGGTCGACGACCGCACACGAATGTTTTTGTAGCATCACGATAGTGACATAAAACTATCAAATTTTCAGAACAGCGGGTGCATAGGACAAAAGCATTATTATAACAAGCTTACAAAATGGTGCAAAAGGCTTCAGCTATGTTTAGACATAACACAGAATCAGATTGGCACACCAACATCTAACTGTACTAGCTTGAGGAACTAACTACCGCCCTGTGTCCAGCAGGCACAAGTGAACGGATGTGACAAATCAAGGCATTCAACACGCCTGTGTTTCAAATCCAAGCACAGATGATTGCAGCATGCTGATAACTTGAGATGGGCGCATTTGGAAACTTTATTCTCCCACAGGAACAACTTCTGTTGTTGTTCATAAAATTCTTGCGTGAAGTCTGAGGGAAAGCGAAACTTAATCCTCATGGTCTCTAGCTCCGTTGCATTCAGAATGAAAGAACCTCACAAACTCAATATTCTTCCTGCTTTTTTCATAATCTTCCAGCGTTACTGTCTTTAAATGAATGATGTGTTCTTTGAGAAACGCACGGTGCTTGCGACGCCAAAAATTTCTTGCACCGTCAGGAACGTTTCCTCCCTGAAAACACATAAAGGTTGAAAGATACTCAAGATCTATGGAAGGACAAAATGAACGATAAATTGCATGACCCCCGTCCCAACCAGTTCGTCGAACATTTCCCTAGATATGGATGTTTGTATAGTAATAAAAAAACATGCCTAGACATAGGATGTGTCCATTGCAAACAAAATGTAAGATAAGCTTTTTGAGATGCAAGGAGTGCTGCACTATGCACGGTATGACCTTTTCATTGGGCATGAGAATCATCACCTGAACAAACAAGTTCTCCAGATTTGGAAGGCACTTAAGCAAGTGAATGAGTAGGTCCACTTGATAAATCATGTCCAAAAACAGGGTTTTGACAGATTGCCGCATTGTAGATAGGCTGGCCGTCGCCAAATCCTTCACATAACATGGAAAATAAAACATAAAATTATTAGAACAAAAGGTTGGATGACATGAAACTAGTTTCTCAAGGAAATGCAGCTGGAATTATTGTGAAATGTTAGTACCATAAGACCTGTGGAGTCAAGCGAGATCCTGAATTTGCCCAATGTCTCCAGTTTGGATGCAGAGACGATGAATACCTCCATGTTATTGCTCTGGACATCGTGGACCAACCTTTGAAGTGAGGGGGCATCCTCGATGATGAATTTTCCTGTCTCACCACGGATGCCGATGCTTACAAGGTTAGGGGAATTTATTGTGATCCGATGCCTTTCTCTGTTGCAAACAAGCAGCAGGCACTCGAGTGTAGGGCAACTAGAGTTGATCATGCTTTGCAACGAGAAGTCTGATATATCAACCTCAACAAGCGAAAGTCTCTTGACCAGTGGTAGTTCAAGTACCTCTACATAATGGTCTGGTATGTGGCAACACGCAAAGCTCACAGTGCGTAGAGAATAGGAAAACCGAAAGACGGACTTCGGTAGTGAGGGCGTAGATGAAGAGCATGTGTGCGATAGTTTGACAGTTTCTTTCACAAATCGTGGAAACAGGTAGTAAAACTCAAGCACCTGGAGATTGTTCAATCTGGGGGACTCAAGCCAGGCATGGACAGTAGAGGGTCTGCATTGGAGGTAGCACGCCGGTATACAAAGGCGGAGAACTGCGCCCACATGGCTGGAGAGGATGGACTCTGGAAGGCAAGAACCATCACCAGGAACTGTTTTTCCCTGATGCCAAGTTCCGATGTATCGTATACGAGCAAAGCTCCTCGCTGTAGGCAGAGACCCTACTGATGATCTCGACATGAACTGTTTCTAGGGCGTTAAAAAGACGAGCGACAGGGATCTCACGGCAGTCAAGATTCAGAGGAGCGGTCGGCCAAACAGGACGCCAACGACGATGCGAGCATCCGAGTGCGGATGCCTCCCTAGTGGAGAGACGGGAGATGACCTCACCAAGGATGGCGTCCGGGAGGTCGCTGATGCGGTCCGGACAGACTGCTCTTCTGATCCTCGGATCTGGTAGGCGCACCCTCGCCGCTTCCAGCGGCTACCGCCAAACCACCAGAGGACGGCGTCGCCGGTGGCGCGAGCTTCGCCCTCTGGTGCATGGCGCACCGGAGTGGATCTCCATCTCCGTCTCCATTGCTGTGATCGCGCTTGCCTGCGAGCGCCGCTATATGTGGCGTGGATCTGAAAAGCCCAAGGAAAAGGGTGTGGCTAGGGTTTCGAGACGCCGTCCGTTCGCCTTAAATAGCCGGAGCCTGGCCTCGGGCGACGAGCCAGAGCGGCGTCGCCGGAGGGGATCGCCCGTCGGACCCTTGGGTTTCCGGAGCGGCGCCACGTGGCGTTCACACCTGAATACGAGGAGACACCCGTGGAAACATAACTGGGGATGGGAGGGAAGGGGAGAAGAGTGCAGGGATCCATTCAAAATCATTCCATTGACTCTATCACCAGGAGATGCGCGGTATGGCGGCCCAGACAGGCATGCTTGCGTTTTACGTGGGGTCACGTTCGTGCGTTTATAGCGGAAACCCGCGGCAGCCGCCTCATCCTTGATTGAGTGTTTCCGGTCATAGCCACGGGCATGAAGCGTTCAAAGGCATGGTCGGTGGTATTACATAGAGTCACGCTAGCCTGTGACTCTATCAGACGAAGATGCACGTGCGTACAGCCCTGCAAAGGCATGGCGTGCTATTATATAGAGTCACGCACAAAGGTTTTCTGATTGTATTCCGAATGAGTCTGTCGGCTCGGTCAAAAGGAGAGGCATGCACGTCAAGCCCTCAGAGCAATAGTTTGTTCTTACTCGGAGTCACGTTTGTGCGTTTATTACAGAAACCTAATAGATTCGGGCGAACTGTCCTTGTTAGAATTGTTTTTGTTGTATTATTTTAACTCAAATGCATGAAGATGACTTTCTGTGTGTCAGTGTTTCAGGTCACAGGCACGGTTGTCAAGCCACAAATGCACGAAGGCGACTTTATATGTTTAGTAGCGTCACTGTCCTTTACGCGTGTCAGTGTTTCAGGTCACAGGCACGGTTGTCAAGCCCAGAAACGCATGTCATGTCATTATCGAGAGTCACCTTCGTGTCTCTTTGTGTTCCAAATGCATCCGTTGACTATATTACCAGGACAGGCATGGTCGGGATGTCGAGGGAGGCATGCTTGTGTTTTACGCGGAGCCACGTTCGTGCGTTGATTGCGGAAACACAATGTTTCGACGGGCGTCTCCACCTACTCGGGTGTGAACTCCACGTGGTGCCGCCACGGAAACCCAAGGGTCCGATGGACGTCTCCTCCGGTGACGCCGCTCTGGCTCGTCGCCCGAGGCCAGGCTCCGGCTATTTATGGCGGACGGATGGAGTTTCAAAACCCTAGCCACACACTCTTCCATCCTCTGCCCGCCGCCAGGCCATTCATTCCTCTTGGTGCTCTCTATCCTGACCCTCTCCGCCATGGCTGGTCAGGAGGAGACTACTGCGGAACCCAGTGTCCAGACACTGCAGGAGATCCAGGCTGACGAGGGCTCCTCATCTGTAAGTTCACTCTGCTTCCGCTTCATTCGTTTTTTCTTTCCTTCGGCTACTTGGTTTAGTTGTGAAACGTGAATAAGCCAGACGGAGTCTCGAAACCCTAGCCACATCCCCTTCGTCCTTTGTCCGCCTCCAGGCCATCCACTCCTCTTGTTGTTCTCTATCCTGACACTCTCAGCCACGGCTGTGCAGAAGGAGACTCCTCCAGAGCGCCATGTCCAGTCGCAGGAGAAGATCTCGGCTGGCGAGGGTTCCTCATCTGTGAGTTCGCTCTGCTTCGGCTTCATTCATTTTTTCTTTCTTTCGGCTACTTGATTTAGTTGTGAAACATGGATCATTGTGGTGAGCTTCATCCTAATGTTGATGAGGGTGCGTCCTGCCATCAATCTGACATCTTCTCCTTTGACCAGCTGAAGAACCTGTTCAATACTGTGGAAGACTTCGTGAAGATATCCACGAAGTTGGACGAAGAGAACAAAGCCATCATTGCACTTCTGATGGATGAGAAGGCGCAGCTCGAACTTCAGCGCGATAAGCTGAAGCTGGAATCATACGTTATGAAGAAACAGATCGAGGAACTTCGCGCCGAGCAACCAAAAAGAAGTCTCGCCGGACTAAGTAGACAGCAGCGACCCTGATCCTCGTATCTGAAGCTGTTAAGTAGTGCACTAAAAGTTTCTTATTTTGTCTTCCGTTACCTCGTGCCGTCAGTAACTTTGATAACAAATGTGTTTTACTTTCCTGGGTCACGTTCATTCCAAGTTTATGGGTACAGATGAACATTAACGTAATGGCCAGTTCTAGAGACGTTGTTTTTAAAAGCACGGACGTGAAGTCTCTGCAGCCAAAGTTTTTGAACCAACTAGAGTCATGTCTTGTGCACACATGAAGGCGTGGACATTCCTGCCTTTCTTTGTTTCAGTGTTTCGGGTCACAGGAAGGCATAGTCGGTGGTATTACATAGAGTCACGCTAGCCTGTCACTCTATCAGACGGAGACACACGGGCATTTAGTGTTAAGGGTCACAGGCACGAGCATAAAATGCTCAAAGGCATGGTCGGTGGTATTACGGACATGAACTCTTGTTAATAAAAGTTCACAAGATATGAACTCTCTACGGACACAATTGCGTACTGAGTTGGGTCACGCTTTTTTCTTGATGTTACGTATATTATTCGATAGAAGCGTGGAGGTTTGTCGTTGTATGTGTCACAGTGTTAAGGTTCACAGGCACGGGCGTACAGTCCTCAAAGGCATGGTATTGTATTATATAGAGTCACGCTTGCCTGTCTTTGTGTTCCGAATGATTCTGTCCACTCGATCAGATGAAGAATCACGGTCGTTAAGCCCACAAAGGAAAAGCTTTGTCTTACGCACAGCCACATTCGTTCTTTAATTGTGGATACCCAGTGGAATTGGTTTCAGATGAGAACACCCACTGTTTACTCTGTGAGGCACGGAATGGCTTATTCGAGAGACGCTGGTCTGGTATATTGCTCGCACGGTCGTGAGTCCCAGAAAGTCACGGCTTGCCATTGTGTAGAATCACGTTAGTTTGTCTACGTGTTCCAAATGAATCCGTTGAACTGTCCGCGAGCACAGGCACCGCCATGAAGCCCAGACAGGCATGGTTATGCTTTACATGGGATCACGTTCGTGCATTTATAGCGGAAACCCGCAGCAGCCGCCTCATCCTTGATTCAGTGTTTCGGGTCACAGGCACGGGCATGAAGCGCTCAAAGGCATGGTCGGTGGTATTACATAGAGTCACGCTAGCCTGCGACTCTATCAGACAAGATGCACGTGCGTTTAGCCCACGGAGATGAACCTTTGACGCACAGCCACGGACGTTTACTCTGCGAGGCACGGATTGGCCTATAAGAGAGACGCTGTTTTTAAAAGCTTATTTCCTTGTATTTAAGAGCACGGACGTGCAGTCCATACAGACACCGTTCCGTACTGAATTGTGTCACGCTTCTTTCTTGATAAAGGCGTCGACGTTCGTGGCTGTCTGTGTTTCAGTGTCAAGGGTCACAAGCACGGGCATACAACCCCCAAAGGCATGGCGTGCTATTATATAGAGTCACGCACAAGGGTTTTCTGATTGTATTCCGAATGAGTCGGTGGGCTCGGTCAAAAGGAGAGGCATGGACATCAAGCCCTCGGAGGCATAGTTTGTTCTTACTCGGAGTCACGTTTGTGCGTTTATTACGGAAACCTAATAGATTCGGGCGACTGTCCTTGTTAGAATTGTTTTCGTTGCATGACATTCGTGCCTTTATTGGGGAAACCCAACGCTTTGACGGGCGTCTCCTCAGATTCGGCTGTGAACGCCACATGCCGTTGCTCAGTAAACCTAGTCGTCCGACGGGCGTCTCCTCAATAAATAGTGTTGGTACCCTAGCTAATAACAACATATATCAACATTGGTCCTAGTTGAAGCTTCACAGGACCACTTATGCCACACATGGAGCACAGCCTCGGTGCATGCTTTTTTTCATGTGTCTGTGTCTGGATAAATGTCTTAAGGAAATGCAAATTGGTTCGGCCGAACACACTGCATCAGCCAAATTGGTTCAAATACCCGTGAGGCAGTTGGAAATGCCAATTTTTTCTATGGGTATCGACATGTCGGGTCCCCTCGTCATCCACACAAACGTGCCACCACATGTACCACATTTTTCTATGTGCACCTAGTACTCCACATCATTTTCAACTTCTTCCTCCCCTTCTTGACTAGCGCCGCCGCCGCCAGCTCCCGACGACGCATCTCTTCGCTGCCTGATCTGCGCGGCCGCCACCAACTCCGGCAAGTAGGTGAGATCTCCCCTCATCCCCCTCGCAAATCTTCTTCCCTTCCAAAACCGCATGCGTCTCCCTCTGGGCGCAGATCTAATCCAAAAATTTTATTTGATACATGCGGTAGATGATTTGTTGATAGATATGATGGTTCTTTGTTAGATTGATGGATGTCGTAGTGTAGGATCTGAGCCGTACCAGGGAAAAGAGAGGAAGCACCGTGTATTGTACTATGGTAGCGTACAATTCAACTTAGAGTTCAATATGTTCTTTGTAGAATGGAGGATGCACCTTGTCGACTGTGCAAGTCACGGTGCCGGACCAGCCTTTGTACTGCCATGCTGTTCGGCATCTACTTCCACCCTACTTTTGTTTTTGCAGCGGTAACAATTTATATGAACCTTCCGACAGTTCATTAATTTTGTTTTTTATTGCTATTTCCACTAATGCATTGTGTTTGTTATTTGTTTTTATCTTGCACAGATCGCCCCATGAAATGTGAGATTGGCATTCAATGAGCTCGTCGCAGACACCGTGACCTTCGACACTCTTGGGGGGCGTACACTATGCAGGTCGATAAGGGGCGAACGATAACCCAGATTGGAGGAGATGAATGGGATCGCTTCATCACCCGCTTGCATCTTAGTGGGGGTGAATTGATCAGCTTCTCCTTCAGAGCAGAAAGGCCCAGGATTTCTGTTATCTATCTGAATTTGACTTCCGATAGTGAGGATGAAGTTCATGAGGAGGACGATGGTGAGGATTCAGATGATGATGAGAACCCACTTGATGAAGCACTCTATGCCCAAAGACTGAGGCTGAGCGGCGATGAAACGTGCAACCTCTGGGACATGCTTCCGCTACGTGAAGACTATGTCGGGATGCCATTCGTGACACGCCTCACAAGGACGAATGTTAAACAACATCTCATGGTATGTTACTTACTGTGGTAATTACACGATATGCATGCTTAATAAGTGTACTAGTTGATATGATATGCATGTTGTAGTACTGTGATATATCCTTATGTAGTGTAGTAATATGCGATGATGTGGTTAGTGTATGTAGTAAACTGATGATATGCTTAATTACTGTAGTAATTTGATGATTAGTGTCTAGTGTAGTGATGTGATGATATATATGCTCAGTGTTGAATTCAATGATATATGTGTCTTCAAGTGTATGATTTGTTGATAATTGCACGTGACATGCTCATATATCATACCAACTGTTTTCAGAAATTACCTAAGAGGTTATCTATTAGTTGTGGAATCGAGACGCATGAAGAAGGCATGGCTGCTGGACTACGCCTCACCAGAACGGGCTCCATCACCACCTGTGGCTACGCAGTGGACACGAACGGTCGCACTGTCTTCAACCGGGCGGGGTGGAAGAAGTTCCTTCATGGCAAGAATCTTCGGGTAGGTCAGGGCATCCTACTCACTGTTGCGAACACCCGTCGCCGTGACTTGAGGATGATGATCACCATCAACCTCATTTAGAACTGGCTGGGCCATGTTTTGATGTGAAATGAACTTGGTATGTTAGCTCTTGTTTCCAAGTACTTGCCGTGTATTACCATACCTATCTATCTATATATATCTAGGTTCAGTAAATAGGCCATGTATCGCTGTGAAATGAACTTGTTATGATTCGGGCTTGTTTTGTTGTTGCCCCAGCGGTTATTTGAGACTTCCTTCAACTTGAAACTGTCTTGACTTGTTGTTGGATGCTTGGTGTTGTTGCTTTATTTGAGACTTCCATCAATCCTATTGATGAGAAGGCGAAGGCGAAGCTCGCCCTTCAGTACAACACATACGTTATGACAAGCTCAAGCTGGACACATGCACGGGCATGAAGCGCTCAAAGGCATGGTCGGTAGTATTATTACATGGACTCACGCTAGCTCGTGACTCTATCAGACGGAGATATACATGCGTTTGGCCCACAGAGCCGAACCTCTGTCTTACGCAAAGGCCACGTGTGGTATTATATAGAGCCATGTCCGCTTGTGTCTGTTTACCAAATGATTCCGTCGACTCGTTTAGACAGAGAGGCACGGGTGAGAAGCCCATCGAGGCATACTTTAGTATTAGAGAGAGTCACGTTCATGCGTTTGTTGCACAAACCGAATAGAACTGGGTTTTGATATGAACACTCGCTGTTTACTTTGTGAGGCAATGAGTGGCAGATTAGGGAGACGCTGTTTTTGAACCTTTGTCTTACGCACAGCCACAGGCGTTTTCTCTGTGAGGCACGGAATGGCCTATGCAAGGGGCGCTATTTTTAAAATCTTATTTCCTTGTATTTAAAAGCACGAACGTGAACTCCCTACGGACACGGTTCCGTATTAAGTTGCGTCATCCTTCTTTCTTGATGTTACATATATTATTCGATATAAAAGGCGTAGATGATCGTGGCTATCTATATTTCCTTGTATTTAAAAGATTGCGACGGCACGCTTTTAAACAAAGCACAAGCACAGTGGTTCCATGACAAGCACGTCTCAATTTGTAGAAATGGCAGTGTCGTGATTCTACGGGACGCTATGTTCTAGGCTGTGCACCATGTTTCCAAACAAACGTTCACCATAGGGTCAAGGACATACACAGAGGAAGTGACGTGCTGTGATAACAGACGCACAGTTTTACAGGTACAAGAGGCACGAGGAGGCATGTAGATTAACATCACCACAAATGAAACATGCGCACGCATACAGAGAGATGCATAAAAAGTGGACTACAAGAGATAAACTAAGTTGGTAATACTAAATGACCGATGGTATTAATTAATAATAGAAATTAACGACAGGCATACAATATTAGAGTCAAATTCATAGTAGAGCACACACAATAAATAGAAGTCCTGATCATGATAGATCGACTGGGTCACTGGACACTCAAAAGTAGTAGTAGCACAAATATATAGAACTTGCCTCCAAGCATGTGGGATGTGGCTTGCAGCAAATGAACGGAGAGCCAAGGCAAGGACCTAATCAAGGCACCCGGGCTTGTGCCCTTGATGGTAAATAGGTTGGACGAGAAGTGGGGGCGGCGTCGGCGAGGTGGATGTGCTCCTGAACAAGCTTCACCAAAGTTTGCCTGTGGTCGAAGTAGGCCACCATGCTCGACTCGTGGACGGCGCTGCAGCTGTCCTGGTCAACAATCTGTCCGTAGATCTGGCTGAACTTGTCGATGTCATCATGCATGATGAGGCACTGCGCGGCGAGAGCGACCTCCAGGTGTTCCTCCGGCGGCGTGCCGACCGGGAGCTGCAGGGCCATCAGCGCGTGAAAGAGATCGTTCCCATGGAGGCCGGCGAGCCGGGTCGCGGAAGCCAAGGCGGAGGCTCGGTCTTTACGGAGGCGACGCATGGAATGGAGGCGAGCAGTCAGGTCCTTCACCTTGTTGTTGGCGAAGCTGAACTTGTGAATGAAGTCTTCCAGTGCACCCTTGAGCCAGGCGGTGAAGCTGGCATCGAAGAAGGAACCCGCCGTGGCGGACATCAGCAGCCCCTGGAGGCGCTGCAGCGCGTTGGGCCACAGGTTGCTCTCCCTGACCACCTCGATAAGACGTACTGTGGTCGCCTGAATCGCCTCCATCGCCGATCTCTCGCCGTCTCGCTCTTGCTCTGATGGCCAGATACTTGGATCGGAATAGAATAAGATGGATGGTGACGCTTTTAAGCAAAGCACAAGCACAGCGGTTCCACAACAAGCACGTCTCGATTCGCAGAAACAACACTGTCATGTTTCTACAAGACACTATGTTCTAGAGTGGGAAGCGTGTTTCCACCCAAAATGTTCACCACAGAGTCACGGACATGCACAAAGGAAGTGTCGTGCAGTGATAACAGACGCACAATCTTACAGGTACAAGAGGCACTCCCGCCTCTGTATTGTAAAATACCTCAGCTAATGAGTTATTTGGAGAGGCACGACCATAACATCACACGTGACTTCATATTCTAGATGATTTTAGTCGCTCGCTCTATTCACAAAAGGAAATCCAAACATACGGACGGTGCACAAAAACATGAAAACTTGATAGTTTTTTGAGCTTGTAAGTTGCTTCACGGCTGAAGATCACAAAAACAAATTCCTGACAACCTTACAGACAATGGGTAAAGTACAAGCTCGAAGTCCAAACAAGAAAGCACGGAACAACACCTATCTCTGACAGCCGGATAACCATTTTCAACATCCACAGGTCAATGGATCCGGCAAATCCATGATTGGACACTGGTTTGTCCAGATGTGTACTTGTAAATCCAAGTTCATATGCCTACAATACACTGACAATATAAGACGAGCACGTCTAGAAGCCTTGTTGCCCCATTGAAGCACCTATTCTTGATGTTCATAAAATCCTTCAGTGATGTTGTCTGGGGGGAGAGAAACTTGAGTCTCATAGTCTCTAACTCCTTTGTGTTCCGAACAAAGAACTTTGCAAATTCAATGTTTTTGTTGTAGTGTACATATTTTTCCAGCGTTACTGTCTTCAGGCGAATGTCATGCTGTTTCAGAAACACCCGGTGCTTGTGGCGCCACTTATTTGTTACACCTTCCTCGCGGTATACTCCTCCCTGAAAATGCATGAAGAGTGAGAATACTCGAGGAGTACAAAAGGAGGTAGAGGCCTCGAATATAGTACGCGGTGCATTGTATGTGCTTTCAATGTGTCTGGAAATCGTTACCTCGATAAACAGGTTCTCTAGGCTAGGAAAGCATCGCATCAAGGCAACAACCTTGTTCAGATTTAATGACATGTGGATAAGCAGGGTCTTCACAGATTGAACCACCATTGATAGGCTGACTACAGACAAAGCCTGCGACAAGCACATATCATAAAATTAGCTGGATAAAAGGTTGCGTGACTTGAAACTTCGGCACTGCAAGGAATGCAAGTAAAGAGTATAGTGCAAAAGGTGAGCACCTCGATAACTGTAGAGCCAAAAACAATCTTGTATTCAGGAAATCCTTCATAAAAATTACCCAAACACTCAAGCTTAGGTGCATGAAAGACAGTTATCTGCAAGTGCTCGCTCTGAATATCGTGAATCAATCGTTTAAGTGAGGGCGCATCCTCAACAACGAGTTCACCATTCTCACAAAGGATACAGATGACTTCAACTTTGCCTAAGTTTATTATGATGCAATGGTCCAAGTTATTGCAAACAAGCAGGAGCCACTCGAGGGTAGGGCAACCATGGCTGATTATGCTCTGCAGTGAGAAGTCTGATATATCAACTTCCAAAAACGAAAGCCTCTTGAGGAGTGGAAGTTTAAATGATCGTGCATACTTGTCAGGTATCTGGCAAAGAGCAAATGTGATGGTGTGCAGTGAGGAGGAAAACAGTAGCGTGGAAGTCGGTGGTGAGGGCGTAGACGAAGATATTGTCGGAGTAATGGGCCAAGGGTAGGCCAACCCACTACCAGAAGATGTGCTATGGCGTACACTTTGCTGCCAAGAAATTGAAGCCTTACTTTCAAGAGCATCCAATCACGGTGGTCTACATGGCCCCACTTGCCGAGATCATCGGTAGCCGAGATGCTTTTGGTCGAGTGGCCAAGTGGGCCATAGAGCTGGCTCCTTACACCATCCACTACCAGCCCCGCACCGCTATCAAGTCACAAGCATTGGCCGACTTCCTCGTCGACTGGGACGAGACCCAGTACCTACCTCTAGCACTTGATTCCACCCATTGGCGGATGCATTTCGATGGCTCCAAGATGCGCACTGGCTTGGGAGCCGGCGTCGTCCTCACCTCTCCCAAAGGTGACAAGCTCAAATATGTGCTGCAAATCCACTTTGCCGCCTCCAATAACATCGCCGAGTACGAGGCGCTCATTCACGGGCTCTGGCTTGCCAAAGATCTTGGCATCCGCCGGATCTTGTGTTATGGCGACTGGGACTTAGTGGTCCAGCAATCATCTGGCGACTGGGAACGCGAAAGATGCAAACATGGCGAGCTACCGTTTCCTCGTGCAGCAACTCAGCGGGTATTTCAAAGGGTGCGAGTTCCTCCATGTGCCAAGAAATGACAATGACCAAGCAGATGCACTGGCACGAATCGGCTCTACCCGCCAAGCAATACCATCCGGTGTCGCCCTTCAACGCCTCCTCAAGCCGTCTGTCAAGCCTTCACCAGAATCAAACTCCATTTTTGTGCCGGCTCCTCCCGAAGACGTTGGATCTGACTCAAGAGCTCCGGCAGTCGGTACGAGGATTTTGGCGGAAGACCCCAAAACTGCCATAGTCAAGCCCGGCCCGGGGACTATGGTGGCGGACTCAAAGACTCCAGAACTCGGCGCAAGGACCGCGCCAGTCGGCCTGGGGACTTCATCAACCCAGCAAGCGGCTGTTGGCTCCAACCCGCCGCCTCCCAGCCCAACCGCCCTCATCCAAGTCACAGTTCTGGCAGTCAAAGAAATAGCAGCACCCTCATGGGCCCAGCCCATCCTCAAATTCCTGGTGAACAAAGAGCTTCCGACTGATGAAACTCCAGCTCGGCAAATACAACGCCGGGTGGCAGCCTACACCATAGTCAACAGAGAGCTGGTCAGACGCAGCATCACTGGTGTCTACCAGCGCTGCGTAGAGCCAGAGCAAGGCCAAGCGATTCTCAAAGACATCCATCAAGGCGAGTGCGGCCACCATGCGGCTTCAAGAGCACTCGTCGCCAAAGCCTTTCGACATGGTTTCTTCTGGCCAACTGCCTTGGAAGAGGCCAAGGAGTTGGTCCAAAAATGCAAAGGGTGTCGGAAGTTCAGCTCCAAGTCGCACCAGCCAGCTTCTGCACTCAAGACCATGCCCATTGCCTGGCCTTTCATAGTTTGGGGCCTAGACATGGTGGGACCATTCAAAACAGCACAAGGTGGTTTAACTCACTTACTTGTCGCAGTGGACAAGTTCACCAAGTGGATAGAAGCAAAGCCAATCAAGAAGCTGAACGGTCCGACTGCCATAACTTTCATCTCCGATATCACAATTCGGTACGGCATACCACACAGCATCATCACCGACAACGGCCCTTTTCTGCGCAACACAGGGCATCCGACTGGACCTAGCGTCCGTCGCCCATCCGCAGTCAAACGGCCAAGTGGAGCGAGCAAACGGCCTCCTCCTGTCCGGCATCAAGCCTCGGTTGATCGAGCCTCTGGAGCGCTCGGCTGGCTGCTGGCTCGACGAGCTGCCAGCCGTCCTCTGGAGTCTGCGCACGACTCCAAACAAGTCAACCGGCTTCACGCCCTTCTTCCTCGTCTACGGTGCTGAAGCCATCATCCCAACGGACATAGAGTTCGACTCCCCATGAGTCACCATGTACACCGAGGAGGAAGCAGAAGAAGCACGACAAGACGGCGTCGATCTGCTGGAAGAGGGCCAGCTGTTGGCACTCAGCCGGTCCAGCATCTACCAGCGGAGCCTGCGCCGATACCACAACAGGAAGGTCAGGCCAAGATCTTTCCAAGAAGGCGACCTTGTGCTCCGGCTGATCCAGCGAACAGCCAGCCAGCACAAGCTGTCGGCGCCTTGGGAAGGCCCGTTCATCATCAGCAAAGTACTGGGCAACGATTCCTACTACCTGATCGACGCTCAGAAGCCCTGAGCACGCAAGAGGGACGACTCCGGCAAGGAGACAGAGCGGCCATGGAATGCAAATCTCCTCCGAAGATTTTACAGTTGATGCAGTATGTACCACGCTACCTTTTGTATTAAAGTACCAAGACTTCGGGCCCCCTGAGGCGAGCTCGGGGACTGCCCTCTTTTGTCTGTATGATAAAAATCATGACTGTGAGTATGTTACTCCTTTTTATGCCGTTTGGCACCGGGCTCGACAAGTCGGCCCGGGGACTTGCCGCCTTGCACTATGAAATGCTTCCTGCAGCCGGACAAGTTGTGTGTAACACCTAAACCGTCTTCTGACAGAAGCCGCAGCTCGCAGAGCGATTGTATGGTGGGCAGAGGTAAGGTAGAATGGGTGTTCGCATGAAAAATGGTTAAGGACTTAAAGCATAGAACATAGCTCAAGACGGCTTCCAGCCTTTCTCGCAAACCGACTCTCGGATAGTCGGATTGCTGTCTTCTATCCAACTTGCTCAAAAACTCTTAAAAACGGCCAAGTACTTGCTTTCCCAAAGTAGCCAGGCACTTGATCCGGCAACAGTCCGCAGAGCGGCTATCCGATTGGCAAGGCAGGCAACTAAGAGAAGCGGCAAAGGAAAAAGGCCAAAAGAGCAATGAGCTAGAAAAGATAGAACTCAGAAAAATATATTTACATAACATAGGCCCTTGGCCGAATTTTCGAGCAGAGGTTCAAAATACACCCCGCGTGTGGAATTGTGCGAATTAACAAGTTCTTCAAAGACTACTGAAGCAGACAAAACAAAGATATAGCGGCAGCTTAGGGAGCAGCAGAAGGATTCGGAGGGTCGGAGGAGGCGCCAGCGCCAGGCGTCGGGGCGGCCGGCTGGCTAGTCTCGGTTTGATCGCCCCCGACGGCAGTCGGGTCGGTCGCACGCGGCTCGTTGCTTGAGGCACGGTCGAGCTGAGGCTGACCGTCTGCTCCGCCTTCTGGTGCCTCCGCCTCACCTCCGTCCTCCGCCTCGCCTCCGTCCTCCGCCTCGCCTCCGTCCTCCGCCTTGCCCTCTTCCTCGATGCTAGAGCCAATCACCTCCGCCGAGTCCTCGCCATAGTCTGGGTTCATCGCAAACCACTCCGGCGGTACCTCCTCACCGTCTTCAGACCGCTCGGGGACGAAGATGCTGGTGTCGGTGTACTCAGCAATCGCCGTAGCACGCTTGACGAGGGCGTCTTCCGCGGCCGCCAGCTCCGGCTGGGCCTCTGACCGAAGCGTGGCCAGGCGGTCTAGGTCCAGCCCCGAATACCATGCCTTGACGAACTCCAAGGCCCGGCGCGCTCCAGCTCGGGCCGAAGAGCCCTTCCAGGCCTCAAGACGACCAGCCGCGACCTCCAGCCAGTCGGCCGTCAGGCTGGGGGTGCGCGGAGCCTGCATATCCGGCCACAGGGCGGCAATCGCCTGGGCGCCGACACGCTGAAGCCGGTGCAGCATCCGGTGATCCGGCCGAAGGCGAGGCTCGATGCTTAGGATGTGCTCATCAAGAGTTCGGGGGGCATCGGCGGCAATCTCTGCACCCTCCGCCCTCCGACCTTCACGGCCAGCCTCGATGTCTTGGATGGCGGCCTGCGACTGCCCAGGGAAGAAGTCTGCAAAGACAGGAAGAAACGAAGAAGCAAGTCAAAAACTAGGAGTCGGCATGACTTAAATCGGCAGCTCGAAGAAAGAAAATAAAGAAACTCACCACCAACGATGTCTTCAATCTCGTAGAAGCCGGAGGACAGCAGCGCCTCCTTGTCAGACCAGGAGGAGCGCTCGCTCGCGAACTCGGCCAGGAGGGCGGTTTCCGTCTCCTCTGCCTCCCTCTGCGTCTTCACAAGCAGCTCCTTCTGCTCTGCCAATTGAGTGGCCAGCATATCGCGCTCCGTGGCGAGCTTGCCGCACTCCTCCTCTTTGGCACGCAAAGCGGAGTTGGCGTCGCTCAACTGCTGTTGAAGAGCAGCGTTGGCCCCTGAGAAGAAGAAAGAAAGAAGGCGTCAAGTCATCAGTAAAGAAGGTCGCCAAGGAGATCCGTCCCGACTGCTCAGCAGTCGGCCCGAATCTTGGGGACTACAGCCCCCGCGAAGAAGGAAAAGAACTTACTCCGGCTCTCTGACAGATCGGCGGTCCGCTTGCCCAGCTCTTTAACGTTACGGTTGAAGGCAGTGACGCGGAGGTTGTGGTAATCCTGCGACAAATGTTTGAGACAAAAAGTTAATACCCAAAGTTCATCAATTGGAGTTCCGAGCTGCCTGCTCAGCAGCCAGCCCGAAACTCGGGGACTACACCCAGTGGGTGCGCTGGCGCGCCCCCATAGAGAGGAACAAGAAAAACAAAGGCCAAAAGGAAAAACATACCCGGACCGCTGCCCGCGACGCCAGGTACGCCTCGGTGCAATTCTGGAGAGCGTTGCCCTCGGCACGAAGCTTCGCCTGGACGTCCAGAAGCGCCTGGTTCAGCGGCCCTGTGCCACCTCCTCGCACCCATACGATGGGCGCGGCGCTCGTCGCCTCGGCGTCTGGGATCGTCGAGCTGGCGGCGCCGGCTTCCAGGGGGCGGGGTGCCGAAGTCGCCTTCTCCAGACGGCGGCGCGTTGGCGAGCCGACTTGAAGGAGTAGCCTCACCACGGCCCCGTCTTCGGTCAGCGGCATCGGAGGGCCCACCGGCTGCTCGCCCTGCACACCTTCAGACGGCGGCGGAGACGGCGGCGGAACGTTCACATCCGGCGTAGAGGGGTCGCCGCCCTCCCCCTCCACGACGGGGCTCTCCCCGCCGGCATCCCCAGTCTGCCCCGTGAACTCTGGAGTAGGCGGCGCAGAGTTCAACAGGGTAACAAGCACCGCCGACTGGCGGCGTGCAGCTTCCTCAGCCGGCCGCTTCGCCGCAGCGGCGGTTTTGGCCTCCGCCAGTTTTTTCTTGGCAGAGGCCTCCGCCCTGTCGGCCTCTGCCTTCTCCAGGCAGAGGGCCTCTTCTTCATTGCGCTTCTCCTGCGCATTCCATTCCGTCGCCTCCCGGAGGTCAGCAGCGGGGTCAATCCGCTGAGTGGTGGCGGACGTCTCCGCTGATCCCATGACGGTGGCGGCGGTGACCCTCTCAATAGAGAGGGGAGCCCTAAAGCAAGAGGGGCAAGCAGAGACTTAGACAAAGTCACAAAGAAAGAATAAAACTTTGAAGACAGAATACTTACACGGAGACCAATGGCAGCTTGTTCACTTCCTTACGGAAGCGGATGGCCTTCGTGGCCGCCTCGTCCCACCGGGTCGCCGCAGCCGAACCCTTGGGCTTCTTCGGCCGACTGCCGAACAAGGTCGGCACGGCCCTGCGCTTCTTTCCACCGCCTGGAGCACCCGGCGCGATAGAAGAGCCCGTGCCAGGCTGGCTGGCTGGCTCCTGGCCGATGGCGAGGGGCGACTTCTCCCTCGGCGTCATCAGACCAGTCGGCGAAAGTGGCCGAGGGCCTGAAGTCGCCTGCTGTTCCTCCTCCTCCCTCGGCGTCATCTTCCAGAGCTGCCGCCCCCAGATCGGGGTCGTCGACGTTGCTCTCCGCCCGGTCGGCGAGGAACTCGCGGGCCGGCCCCGAGGTGCCGGATGGTGGGTGGAGGAGGGGATTCTAACCAAAGCTGGCTGGTCAAAACAAAACTTGGCAAGAAGAAGACAATCCAAAGAAAGAAAGAAAAGGCGACTCACCACAGGCGGGGGATTGGCGCGGGAGTACGGCTCCTTGCAGAACCGCCAATCCTGTAGGAGCCTGCTGTCCGAGAGGTAGTTCACCATGAAGTCCACCTCTTCGTGAGGCATGTCCTTGGTGCACATCCGACTCGGGTCGCGGTGCCCGCTCATCTGGCATATCATATGGGGGCGGCCTTGGAGTGGGAGAACTCGGCACGAAACGAAGGCGGCCAGCAGGTCCGGACCTGTCAGACCCTCCGACTGCGTCAGCACTCGGAGTCGCGTGATGGCGCCGGCTCCCGCAGGCATCAGCGACTTGGCCCGGTACGACCAGTTGGGCAGTCGCCCAGCTGGCGGGCCGGCTTCGAAAGCCGGCAGGTTGACCCAGTCCCCCCTCGCGGAGGCGTTCTTAACGTAGAAGTAGGATCTCTGCCACATCTTCACCGACTTGATCAGCGAGATGGAGGGGAAGGGATTGTCGGCCCCCGACCTTCGCACGACGATGAAAGCGCCGCACTGAGCCGGCATGCCCGCAGCCTAGGTGCCGAGCTTGGAGAAGAAAAACTCCCTCAGAGCTCGAGGGTGGGGAGGACTCCGAGAAAGCCTTCACACATGGCCATGAAGGCGGACAGCGGCACCACTGCGTTGGGGGTGAGGTGGTGCGGCTGGAGGCCGTAGAACTCGAGGAAGGAC
Organism: Triticum aestivum; assembly: GCF_018294505.1. NCBI lineage: Eukaryota > Viridiplantae > Streptophyta > Magnoliopsida > Poales > Poaceae > Triticum > Triticum aestivum. The sequence goes on along the minus strand of NC_057806.1, from coordinate 691,918,628 downwards.
CGGAAGAAACTGCTCGCCGGCAGCCCCAACCCGCGCAGGCAGTGCGAGCGGAAGATAACCCGCTCGCCCTCCTGCGGCGTGGGGGAAATCTCCCCCTTCGGTGCAAGACGCACCTGCACGCAATCCTCACTGGGGAGCCGACGAGTCCGGCGGAGGAACTCGATGTGGTCTTCATGAACTTCGGAGCCGTCCCAGGTGCCGGAGCGCACTGGGGGAGGCGCGGTGGTGGAGGAAGAACTCATCGCGAGCTGTCGCGGTAGCATTCGCCGGAGCTTAGGCGCGCGGCGGAGCGAAGAAGAGAAGAGGAAGGAGGAAGAGCGAGGAACAGCAAGAAGGAAGAGAACGAGGAGTAGTGGGAAGGAGGGGCGCACGTGCCCCCCTCTTCCCCCTACTTATAGCCTCGTGGGCTGCGAAGCCGAGGGGGCGGACGTGGGGATTTACTGCGCCCATGGCCCCACGACCCCCACGATCCACGATAAAGTTACTGCGTGCAGTAACTCCACGGGAATCCCAACCGTCCACCGGGGCCGCAGCGAATCCGCTCGGGCGCCGAGGCGTGGTAGTGGCGGGCCCCGCCTATGGGCCTGTCCCGTCGCGCGCGTAGGCTGGCAGGACGGCCTAGCCACGTGCCCTCACGTAACAGGCCTAGAACGGGCGGCGGCCTGGAGGCTTAGCTAGCACACCACTTAAATCCCGCCGCAACATTCGAAATACTGAGCGAGTCAGAATTGAGTGAGTCCGAGTTGAGCAAGTCCGACTCCTTCTAGTCGGCCCGACAGAAGTCAATCAAAGACCATGTGTTGAGCACCCGGAAAGAGAAACTGCTGAGGCTTCTCGGCCGATCGTCCGCGGTGCCTCACCAGCTTCAGGGACTACTGTCAGAGTAATGGGCCACGGGTAGGCCAACCCGAGTCCCAGAACCTTTCAAGACATCGTGGCAGGCTTCGCCCCTCAAGACCCCAGGATGAAGAGCCGCCTCCTGGGGAGTCGGCGGTAAGGCGGCCGACTGCCCGCTCACGGACGAGTCCCAGGGATGACTTCCAGAGAAGCCGGCCTTGGGGAGTCGGCCTGCGACTCCAACAAACCCCATGACCTCATCAAAGGGGACGAGGCAGGGGCGTGGCTACAGCGAAGCCCACCCCCGCTCCTCACCAAGGGCAGGCATGGCCTCAGCACGCCGTACCCGGGAAGATCTCCGTGCGGCGTGGTACTGTTGCCATGCCGGCCCTGACATCAGCACCACAGGGCCGAATCCTGCACCCACGACGGCTTGTCTGTATGGCCTAGAGGCAGCAGGCCCCAGCAGGCAGTGAGACCTCGGGAGACGGCAGGAGAACCGCTAGCCGGACCCGTCGGGAGTCGGCCCGGGGGAGTCGGCCGAGCCCTCCCCCGGGGCCCACGCGCCATTAATCAAGATGTGATGGGGAGAGGCAACAGTGATCGCCCACCAGGTGGCGGGGCTGTTGCCACGACCTCATGATCAAGCCCGCCTCATCAAAAGCACGGCTACAGTAAGTAGGAGCCGACAAGACCCGCCCGTGGTGGACGCGGGCTGTCGGCTCCGTACCAGGCCAGTCGGTGGGGCCCGCCAGTCGGCGGGCCCCAGCGGTCGGCAAAGAAGACGGAGGCCAGAGACACTGACGGCTGGGCCAGCGCCCAGCCGGATTACCATTGTACCCCTGGGGGGTAGGCCTATATAAACCCCCCAGGGCACCCATGCAAAGGGTTGGAACCCATTAGCTCTAGACCAGATCATATAGAAGGGAGAGAGCTAGCCTTGCCCTCTCCTACCACCAGAAAACAGCTCAAGGAGCAACCGTGTAAACACTTTTGCCATAGTGATCATGCGGAGACCCCGCAGAGCAACAATAGGGGTATTATCTCCCCGAAGAGCCCCGAAGCTGGGTAAGATTCACCGGCGTGCATGTCTTCGCCTCATCCCGTTTCCAGGCACCGGCGACGTTCTACTCGCCCCCACCATGATAAGCCATCCGTTGACATATGTTGCACCAAACCCCCGACAGATATTTCGTGTGGTAGTGTGATGGTTTTTCCAATAAAACCTGGGAACATGTAATAGAACTCGAGAACCTGGAGATTCTTTAGTCTTGGGGATCGAAGCCAGGCGTCAACTCTAGAGGGTCTGTAGTGGAGGTAGCAAGCCGGAATGCAGAGATGATGAACTGTGCCACCATGACCGGAGAGGATGGCTTCCGGAAGGCACGAACTATCAACGTCAGGTTGCAAACTACATCGAGTTCCAAAATATCTAATGCGAATGACATCCTTACTGGGGAGCATGGACAATACGTCTATTTGAACTATTTCTAGGGGCTTAAAGAGACGTGGGACAGGGATCTCACTGCAGTCGAGATTCAGAGGAGCGGCGTGCAATAAAGGACGCCATCGACGTGCGAGGATTTGAGTGCGAACGCCTTCCTTAGTGGACAGACGGGAGATCACCTCACCGAGGATGGCGTCCGGGAGGTCGCTGATGCGGTCGGGACCAGACTGCTCTTCTTGATGCTCGGATCCGGTAGGCGCATCCTCGCCGCTTCCAGCCGCTACTGCAAAACCACCAGAGGAAGGCGTCGCCGGTGGCGCGAGCCTCGCCATCTTGGTGCTCGGCGCACCGGAGTAGACCTGCATCTCCGTCTCCATTGCTGGGATCGCGCCGCCTGCGAGCGCTGCTATCTGTGGCGTGGATCTGGACACACAGTGGATCTGGAGAAATGGACTAGCCTGTCCATCCACGAAACGACTTAAATACGGGTCCATATTAATTACTTCTTCTAGTATTTTTCTTTCTGACAGGAGGGCCCGGGTTAAGTACTACATGTAGCAAGTCAATGGTAGATGGGTGCTTCAAACATTAAATAAAACCACGGCTTTCAAGGCACGAAGGCATGGGCTAGCACTCTCTGCAGCCACTGATATGTATGTTTGTGACTCTCTGTGTTTCAGTCACTAGGGTCACAGGCACAGGCGTCAAATCCACAAAGGCATCGTGTGCTATTATATAGAGTCACGTTCTCTTGTGTTTGTGTTCCGAACAATTTAGACGACTCGTTCAAACGGAGAGTCACGGACGAGAAGCCCATGGTGGCATACTTTAGTATTAGGCAGGGTCACAATCATGCGTTTATTGTGCATAGTCAATGCTATTACATAGAGGCATGCTCGCCTATGAGACTCGACTAGACGGAGATGCACGACCGTCTAGCCCACGGAACTGAACCTTTGTCTTACGCACAGCCAGGGGTGTTTACACTGTGAGGCACGGAATTGCCTATATGAGCGATGCTAATTTTAAAAGCTCATTTCCTTGAATTTAAAAGCATAGACGTTAAGTCCATACAAACACGGTTCAGTACCGAGTTGCGTCATGCTTCTTTCTTGGTAAAGAAGTTGATGTTCGTGGCTATCTGTGTTTCAGTGTCAAGGGTCACAAGCACGGGCATACATCCCTCGAAGGCATGGCGTTCTATTATATATAGTCACGCACAAAGGTTTTCTGATCGTGTTCCGAATGAGTCGGTGGACTCGGTCAAAAGGAGAGGCACAGACGTCTAGCCAACTGAGGCATGGTTCGTTCCTACCCGGAGTGACGTTGGTGCATTTATTACGGAAACCTAGTAGAATCGGGAGACTGTCCTTGTTACAATTGTTTTCGTTGTAAGATTTTTAACTCAAATGCACGAAAGGCGACTTTGTATGTTTAGTAGTGTCATGATCCTTTACGCACGAAGACGAATTTTTGTGTGTCAGTGTTTCAGGTCACAGACACGGTTGTCAAACTAACAAACGCATGACCTGTAATTATCCAGAGTCACCTTGGTGTCTCTTTGTGTTCCAAATGCATCCATTGACTATGTTACCAGGACAGGCACGGTTGGGATGGCGATGGAGGCATGCTTGTGTTCTGTGCGGGGCCACGTTCGTCTGTTGATTGCGGAAACACAACGTTTCTGCGGGCGTCTCCACGTATTCGGATGTGAACGCCACGTGGCGCCGCCACGGAAACCCAAGGGTCCGACGGACATCTCCTCCGGTGACACCGGTCTGGCTCGTCGCCAGAGGCCAGGCTCCGGCTGTTTAAGGTGGACGGACGGCGTGTCGAAACCCTAGCCACACCCTCCTCTTTCTTGGACTGTCCAGATCCACGCCACAGATAGCGGTGCTCGCAGGCGGCGCGATCCCAGCAATGGAGACGGAGATGGACGTCTACTCCTGTGCCTCGAACACCAAGAGGGCGAGGCTCGCGCGACCGCGACGCCTTCCTCTGGTGGTTTGGCGGTAGCGGCTGGAAGCAGCGAGGGTGCGCCTACCGGATCCGAGGATCAAGAAGATTAGTCTGGTCCCGACCGCAGCAGCGACCTACCGGACGGTGTTCTCGGTGAGGTCATACCCCGTCTGTCCACTAAGGAAGGCGCTCGCACTCAAATCCTCGCACGTCGGTGGCGCCCTGTTTGGCGTGCCGCTCCTCTGAATCTGGACTGCCGTGAGATCCCCGTCCCATGTCTTTTTAATCCTCTAGATCAAGTACATTTCGAGTTGGTCACCGTGCACTCCGCAACACCAGAGGAACTCGACCGCGTAACATACACTGGAACTTTCAGAGGCCATCCTATGATGATAATTCCTATGATGATTCGTACCTTCCAAAGGCCATCCTCTCCGGGCATCAGAGTGCAGTTCGCCGCCTCTGCATTCCGGCGTCCTACCTCGACTGCAGGCACTCCACAGTCGACGACTGGCTTCGATCCCCAAGACTGAACAATCTCCAGGTGCTCGAGTTTTACTACCTGTTCCCACCATGCTTGAGACAAAATGACATAGGGCCATTCTCATGCGCTTCGCTCATGCCATCACCACCAGCATTAAACCCTCAGATTTCCTCCTCTCTCCAAACCATCACCTTTGCTCTTTGCAAGTTACCAGACAATTATGTACGGGTGCTTAAACTACCACTACTCAGGAGACTCTCGCTAGTAGATGTTGATGTATCAGACGTATCATTACAAAGCATCATCAGCTCTACTTCTCCTACACTTGAGTCTCTGCTGCTTGTTTGGACAGTCAGGCACCATTCCATCAGAATAAACTCACCTAACCTTATAAGCATCGGCATTTCTGGTTACTATGGTCAAATTGTTATAGAAGATGCCTCGTCACTTCAACGGTTGTTTTGTGATGGTGATTGCAAAAAGTTGCGGGTAGTTATCACCTCTACACCTAAACTGCAGGTCATGGGCAAACTATCTAATATTTTCTGTGAATCTGGTATCACAAATGACCGTATAATTATTCAGGTATTGACTTTCAACAATACTTTCACCTCCATTCATTGGTACGAACAAGTTCCATGCAATTCAACCTTTACTCTACTAATATTATGTTTTACTCTACATGAAGTGTTTGCCGACAGTCAGCACATCCACAGCAGTTCATCCTATTAAGACGTTGTCTATCAGCATGGATTATGACCTGCATGCAGTCTTTTCCTTGGTGGAACACTTCTGAAGCTTGGAAAACTTGTATATCGAGGTGATGCTTCTCACACAGATTGTAAAACACATACCATGCATGGTGCAGAACTCCATTCAACAAATGGAAAACTTGTATGTAATGGACAAAGGTCTACATAGTCATGGACGAGTATTAGGACAAAACTAAAAAGAAAGCTTTTATTACAACAGAGGTTATAGACTTATTCCTTCTAGCAGAATCACTCTTTATCGAGCTTAACCATTTCAAATATTCATGTTTATTCAGGAAATAGCCCCTAATGAAGAAAGGCTTGCGAATGATTGTTCTTGCAAGCACCATCATGACGTTCGTTTGAAGTCACTGACACTGGAAAGCTATGTTCAAAGCGAAATATCATTCGATTTGCAACATTCTTTATTCTCAATGCGGCAGAGCTGCAGACTATGAGGATGAAGTTTCTTGTTCAGGAACACTTCATGGAAGAATTCTACAAACAGCAACAAGACGTGCTTTAGTGGGACAAAAAGGCTTCTAAACATGCTTGCCTTAGGTTGTCGCCAAGTTGCAACCACGGGAACTTGGATCTAAGGCACACATGTGTTGAGCACCTAGATTTAAAGGATCCATTCATTTGTAAGTGCTGAAAACAGTGTTGGAGTTAGATGTTCCCGCCACTTTCCGGTTTGGAATTTACGTAGGTGTGCTGAAACAATGCCCGTACCTTTTTTTGCTCAATCTGTAACCTTACCAACAGCGAACTCGGTATTTCGGTAGATGGCTAAACGGTCTTTTGCTCATGTCGTACATTTCTGCATCCACGGCTATGTACATTTGTGAATTTCTGTGTTTCAGTAATAAGGGCCACATGAAAGGGTGTCAAATTCACAAAGGCATCGTGTGGTATTATATATAGTCATGCTCGCTTGTGCTAGCGTTTGTGTTCCGAATGATTCAGTGAACCACGGTTTGTCAGCAAACACACAGACGATAATGACTTCGTAGAAAAGTGATTCGAGACACACTGTTCTACCTGTCACACAGGCACGACCATGGCAAACGCACGGTTTGCCACGAACCACACAACGGCCATGAAGTGATACGACGGGACACAGGCACGCCCGTGATTCCACGTGTTTCAGTAGCACGTAAAGACGTAATTCTTTCCCAGGAAATGGTGGAAACCTACTGCCAAGCACTATATGCATTTGTAAAACAGAAACACAAACACAACCGTGACCCGTTGTGTTTGAAATCGTTGCATCACAGAAGCATCGCAAGCACGGTTATGCACACGAGGTACGGTTAGGCACAGTGCAGGGACATAATTGCAGATGTCACCACTGTTGCACGTTTTTTAAAACCACGGTCTTGCAATCTTTCTGTTTTAGTGTTCCAGTAATTAGGGTCACAGCCACGGGCGTCGAATCCACAAAGGCATCATGTGTTATTAAATAGAGTCATGTTCACTTGTGTTTGTGTTCTGAATGATTCAGTCGACTCATTCAGACGGAGAAGCATGAACGAGCAGCCCATGAAGGCATACTTTAATATTAGGCAGGGTCACAATCATGTGTTTATTGCACATGGTCGATGGTATTACACAGAGTCATGCTTGCCTACGAGACTCGATCAGACGAAGATGCACGGGCGTCTAGCCCACGGAACTGAACCATTGTCTTATGCACAGCCACGCGCGTTTACTCTATGAAGCACAGAATTGCCTATATGAGAGACACTAATTTTAAAAGCTTATTTCTTTGTATTTAAAAGCACAAACGTGAAGTCCATAGAGATACAGTTCTTTCTTGATAAAGTCTCTGCAGCCACGGTTATGTGCGTTTGTGACTTTCTGTATTTTAGTGATAAGGGTCGTAGACACGGGCATCAAATCCACAAAGGAATCACGTGGTATTATAGAGTCATGTTCGCTTGTGTCTGTTTTCCAAATGATTCCGTCGACTCGTTTAGACGGAGAGGCATGAATGAGAAGCCCATGGAGGCATACTTGAGTATTTGGCAGAGTCACGTTTGTGCGCTTACTACAGAAACATAACAGAATTGGATTCAGATGTGAACCCTCACTGTTTACTTTGTGAGGCAATCAATGACTGATCCAAGAGACACTGTCCTTAAAAGCACGGGCAAGAACTCTTTGCAACCACGGTTCTGTACCAAAGAGCCACTGTCAAATGCATGAAAGTCATGCAACGAGGGACACACATCTAGTACTAGAAAAAGCACTTTATCAGATGGCGTTGCTCCTTTTCTACGCGCACAGTAGGGTGGCTGTGAAAGGCACGTTATACAAGCAGAGAACGAAAATCACAATGCCAGGACAAGGTCAAAAGCATGGTTATGAGTATGCAGTATCACGGCTAGAATCCTCGAGACACATTTCGGTGTGGCCTGTTGAGTAGAAACTCGGTTGTGCGGTAACCAGAAGCACTACATAACTGTAACATCCCAAATTTTCAATTTGGAATGTTATACACTAGATCATCATGCATATCATATTTTCTTGCATTTTGGTCGATCCTAGAAATTTCACGCAACTCAAGGACCTTCGGAGAGAGTTGGAGATTTCGTTATTTTCATATTTGAGAGTTCTCTCGAATTGAAAAGAGGATCATTTGATTTATTTATTTCATCTTCAATAATTTTCCGATATCAAAAATATAAGAGAGGGAATAATATGACTTTCCCAAAATTGAGAAAAAATGAAGATTTAATACATAGATCAAATTTTGTTTGCCGGAGTTTGTTTGTTTTCTTTGGATAGGGAAAAATGCGCGTTTTCGAAAATTGCATTCTAGGTCCGGAGTAAAGTTCATTTTGTTCGACTCATTTTTAGGAGTCGGGGAAAATTTACTTTAGAATTTTTGGAGTTCGTTTAGATTTTCTTTCTTTTGTTTTCTGCGCGCGTAACCGTTTAAAAAAAAGGAACTCCCGCAGGCCAGCCGGTCCAAAGGCCCAGCCAGCCGCCGCCCCCAGCAGCGCTGCGCGCCAGGTGCCAGGCGCCAGCCGCCGCCTCCCCTCGCCCAGGCCGAGTCCCAGAGGGACTCAAGGCCGGTTCTAGCCCCCTCTTTCCTTTGTTTTGTTTTCCTTTTCCCTCTCTTTTTCTTGCCCCCTACCCCAAGTAAATCCCCTCCCCTCACCAATATAAATACGCCCACACACCCCCTCTCCTCACACCAAAATCTGAAGCCCCTCTCCTCCCAAGCAGCAGCAGCAGCAGCTGCACCGCCTGCCGCCGCCTTAGCCGCGCCGCCCCGCGCCTAAGCCGCCGCCGCCGCCCTTAGCCGCCACCCGGAGCCCGCCTCCCGAGGTAGCCGCGCCTCTCTTTTTCTTCCTCGGTCCAGTTTTTCCTAAAAGAACCGTTCTGTTTTCTCTCTGATTCTTTTCTTTTTTTCCGGTTCTTTTATAAACCGTTCCGGTTCTTTTCTAAACCGTTTCGGTTTTCTTTCCGGTTTTTCGTTTCGGTTTTCTTCCGAAACCCTAGATCGGTTTTCCGTTTTCTTTTCGGTTTCTTTTCCGAAAACCCTAGATCAGTTTTCGTTCTTCTTTTGGACCGTTCGTCTCAACGAACGTGATCACCGATTTTCTTTTCCCGGTTAACGACGCTCGTTCGTTTAACCGTTCGTCTCTTTCTTTTCGTCGCATTTATTCCGCGATCGTGATCTCAGATCCGATCTTCGTTCTAGTCTTTCTTCTCGCTCGTTTATCGGAATCAGGTGATTCAAGCGCCTGGAGTTTTGTCTCGAAACCGCCGTTCCGTCTAATCAACTTGAACAAGCTTTTGCTACAGTAAAATTTGACCTAGATTTAACTTGCTAGAACCGAGTTGTTTTCTTCCGCCGTTTGTTTTTCCGTTTCTTTGTTCGGTTCGTTCTTTCTTTGCGACCGGAGTTCTTAAGTTGAATTTTCTGGTTCGTTCTCTTGTTCGAGTTTTACCTGTGCATTAGATGAGTACTTATTGTGTGCTTGTTGTTTGTCTGCGATAGATCCCCCGGATTGCGCCGCTTGTTACTTCGAAACCCTAGGTCTCGCGGATCATCAGCAAGGCAAGTAACACTTTGATCATACCTTTTCTACAACCCATGTTTTATTGCATTAGATCAATCCTCTCACATTGCATGATTAGGATCTAATTAAACTGTGGGATGGGAAGTAGATGAGGTAGTACCTATCACCTGTATTATTATGAAACCTTTGGGAGTTACTTCTACGTTTGCTTGTTATGCCATGCTATGCTAGTAGACGTGGATTGGGTGAGTGATATCCATGACAGATGTGAGTTTATTAATTTTAATGGTTTATCTAAGGTGGCAACTTAAACACACATCTGGGTGGATTGAGGCACCTGATGTCTATCAGGACTTGCCTGTTTTATTTTGGACCGCCACCCAGGCTCAAAGGGATCATAAGATAATTCATGCTAGAAACTTCCGTGTGCAGCCACATGCTACTATGGGCTCTGGCATAGTTGACTAAGTTGTGCGAACTCTTACGGGGTGGACTAGCAGATGTAGGGGCTGTAGGTGGTACGATCTACCCCACATGTAAGGTGCTAGCGCTTCTGAAAGACTATGTCTCGGTCATCCGTTTCTCAAACACCATGTAGTGCGAGAAAACAAACGAAGGCGATCGAGTCATGTGGGGAAAAGTGTGCAAACCTCTGCAGAGTGTACAAACTAATCATGATTAGCCGTGTCCCCGGTTATGGACAACTTGAGTATCTAGTACTTGAATATCATGTGAATCTCAAACATGTTACTTCTAATTAATGTTGTTGGGTTTAATTGTTCACTTAATTGGGATCGGAATGCTGTCAACCATTCTCGATGTTCAACAACTACCATGATAGTTAAATAAATTTATTCCTTTGCAGTAGGGAGGAATTGGCTTTACGCAAAACTGTAACGATAGAGCTTTCCACCAGCCATATATGCATATAGTATAGCTGTTTCATTCCATTACTCTCTATGTGTTACATTGCCAGCATATTCCATGTGCTGACCCGTTTTCGGGCTGCAACTTTCATGTTGCAGACTTTTCAGACGACGAGTAAGGTGCTTTTAGGTCGTGGTTCTATACTCAGTGATGCCGTTGGAGTTGATGGACCCATTTATCTTTCGAGTCTTCCGCTGTTATCGTTATTAGATGGCCTTAAGCCATATTTATTGTAATAAGTTCTCTTTGAGACAACAATGTAATAAGTGTGTGATTGCCACTCTGCTATAAATCCTTCGATGTACTGTGTGGTGTCAGCATTACTGATCCAGGGATGACACTTGAGCACTTGATCCATTCGGGTCGGGTCGCTACAATAACGCTCCGCAAAAAAGGTTTGGTTCACCGTTGTGGTGGCTCTTTATGCTTTCAGCTCTTTTCATCTTGCCTGCTGAGTAATAAAAATACCTAAACAAGCAAAATCTGTTATGCTTACATTTGCTTTGTTTCTACAACTGCACCAAATAAACTTCCAAGCCGTTTTTTATAACCACAGTACGAGGACCAGAAACAGAGCAAGGCACCCATCACCATATATAAGATAGGCAACATGCAAGTCAACCATCATGCAACTCTATCTGCAACACAGGCACGGTTGTACATCCATTGTGTGCATGACAGGTACATATATAAGACAGGCACCATCGTACATACAACACAGCACGGTTACACATGCAGCATTTTAAATCTACTTTATGTCTCTTAACCTTGGTGCCACAACATTTTACGGTCCTTCGGCCATACAAAGCCGCAAAACCACACATTTCCTTCATGACTGCACACAACACAAAAACAAACAAGCCTACACACAGTGCAAAGACAACAATGGTAGTCTGATAAAGTTTACATAAAACCCAAGCTCAAAAGAACACAACAACAAATAACTCCATACATCTAGACAACTAACACAAGGCCTGATTTCAGCATCCACACCTGAATGAAACCGTCAAATCCAGGTATTCAAGACTCCTCTTTCTTAAATGCGGATGCGCGTGGCTGCAACTTGATGATAATCTAAGACATGCACGTTTAGAAGCCCTTCGATGCCACTCCAGAACCCTTTGTTGCTTTTCGTAAAATACTCCCGTGAAATCTGCGGGAGGTGAGGTAAACTTAATGGTCATGGTCTCCAGATCCTTTGCACTAAGAACAAAGAACATCGCAAAGTCAGTGTAACTCCCAGCGATACTGTCTTCAGATAAACGTCGTGATGTTTGAGAAACTGCCGGTACTTACGACGCCATTTGTTTTTTTCACCATGAGAAATCAAGGATCCCTAAAATATAAATGATAGGTTGAAAATACTTAATGTCTATAAAAAGAGATACAGACCATCAAAAAACCAAATGCAACAATTAATTCTACCACCTCCGTAACAAGAAGTTAGACATAGACTTGTCTATATATGGATGTATAGAACAATAAATCATGTGTAGGTACGGGAGCATCAATTTTAGTCAAAATTAAGAAAAGCATTTCAAAAAGGAACGAGTACTACAGAACGCAAATTTCTGAAGATCATCACCTCGACAAACAAGTTCTCCAGTTTTGGAAAGCATTGCAGCAAATCAACGACAATGTCCACCTTATAATCAATGTATATAAGCAAGGTCTTGACAGATTGATGCATTGTTGTTAGACTGACTGCCCTCAAACCCTTGATGAAAATTAACAGAAGATGGATCACAAAACTAATAGCATAAAGGTTGGATGAAATAAAACTTGTTTCCTCACAAATAAAGTTAAGCTGGAAGTATCACAAAAACTCAATACCTCAAGACACGTCAGACGACATGGATACGGTTCAGACGCAGAGACAACGGCTACCTCCAAGTCCTGACTCTGCATGAAGAATACAACAAAGACCATCGAATTAATAAAACAAACATCAGAACAAGTACAGCTCTGTTCCAGTATTAAGGAAAGTCAGTACCTCAAGACACTTTGAGGGAGACACAAACACGAACTCACCCAACGTCTCCAGTTTAGGTGCAGAGACAATGGTTATCAAACAGTCGTCAACCAGACAATCAACAATCAACCGTCGAAGCAAAGGGGCATCCTCAACAATGAGGTCCCCATGTGGACAACAAATGCCAATGCTTACAAGGTTAGACGAGTTTATTGTGACACGACGACCTCCTCTATTGCAAACAAGCAGGAGAGACTCAAGTCCAGGGCAACTAGAGTGGATTATGCTTTGCAGCGACGCATCTGATATATCAACAACCACAAGTGAGAGTCTTTTCACCAGTGGTAGCTTAAGCGTCCCTACGTAATTGTCTGCTATTTGGAAAAGAGCAAAGCCGAGGGTGTGGGGAGAGGAGGAAAACCGAAACACGGACTCCGGTGCCGAGGGCGTAGTTGAAGTGCATAGATCCAATAGAGTTACCTCTTGCATCAGAAATTCTGGGAAGAGGTAATAGAACTCAAGAACCTGGATATTGTTCAAATTCTAGGATCGGAGCCAGGCATCAACGATGGAGGGCCTGCACTGTAGGTAGCACGCCGGAATAGAGAGGCGGCTAACCAAGCCACCATGGCCGGACAGAATGGACTCCGAAAGACTGACAACAGGATTTCGACAAAGCCGCGTTCCGGAATAGCATTTGCGAACGGGCTCGTTGGTGAAGGCGCACAGATGAGATATGGTCTCGATATGAACTTTTTCACCATCGTTACAAAGACGAGAGTCAGAGATCTCGCGGCAGTCGAGATTCAGAGGAGCGATGGGCCACAAAGGACGCCAGCGACGTGAGAGGGTTCGAGTACAGATGCCATCCTTGATGGGAAGACGAGAGATGATCTCACCTAGGAAGCCATCAGCGAGATCGCTGATGCGGTCCGCACGACATCCCTCTTCTTCCTCATCGGATCGGGAGGAAGCACGGTCGCCGCATCCATCCCCTCCGATGACCAGCACACCACCAGAAAGCGGCATCGCCGGTGGCGCCACTCTCGACCTCTTGATGCTACAAGCAGCGCTTTCCATCTCCACCTCCGTTGCTGGGGTGGCACCGCCCACGACCAGTGCTCACTGAGGAGGATCTGTAGAAATGGATTACAGCCTGCCAATCCACGCGAGACGCCTTAAATACCCACGACGGGGAGCGGAGGGGTCCAGATTAATTACTTCTTCTATTTTCCTTTCTGACAGGGGGGTTAAGTACTACTCGTAGCAAGTTAATGGTAGGTGACTGCTTGAAACATTAAATAGAACCACTGCTTTCAAGGTACAAGATGCACTGTTGCACACGCAGACCAGGCATGGGGCGTGCCCGTCCGTGTATTAATTATTTACGGCACACATTCAATAGAAGAATCTGTTTGACGCCGGAAGCACGGTTCTACAGTCATCTTGCCTCTACGAGCAGCAAAATTTTCCACGGACACGTTCACATTTAAGTCAATAGAAGATTCAAGGCCATGCCTCTGCTTTGCAAATGATTCTGCTGAAACGCTCCTGTCACGACTTGTCACGTACAAGACACACGGTACGGCTTGGCATTGTCACGTACCAGACACACGGTCCTGCCTTTGGCATTGTGACGCACTGTTCTACGTGCCACACAGGCATGTACAACAGTTCGTGTCTACGTTCGTGTCTCTTTGTGTTCCTGATGACTCCATTGACTCTAACACTAGGAGAGGCATGGTATGGAGGCCCAGAGAGGCATGCTTTCATTTTACGCGGGATCACAATTATCATAGGCACGAGCATGAAGCGCGTAGAGGCATGGTCTGTGGTATTACATAGAGTCACGCTAACCTTAGTCTTACGCACAGCCACGGGCGTTTACTCTGTGAGGCACGGAATGGGCTATACGAGAGACCCTGTTTTTAAAAGCATATTTCCTTGTACGGGCATAAGCACGTGCATACAGCATAGAGGCATGGGCGTTTACTCTGTGTTTTAGTGTCAAGGGTCACAAGCACGGGCATATAGCCCTCAAAGGTCTTCTAATTACATAGAGTCATGCACAAAGGTTTTCTAATTGTATTCACAATGAGTCGGTGGAGAGGCATGGTTTATTATTACCCGGAGTCACGATTGTGCGATTATTATGGAAACCTAATAGAATCGGACGACTGCCCATGTTACAATTGTTTTCTTTGTAAGATTTTAACTCAAATGCATGAACCGTCAAGTGTGTCAGTGTTTCAAGTCAGAGGTCACCTTCGTGTCTCTTTGTGCTCCAAATGCATCCGTTGATCTATAACCAGGAGTGGCAAGGTAAAGCTCCTCGGGGAGGCATGCTTGTGTTTTACGTGGAGTCACATTCGTGCGTTAATTGTGGAAACCCAACGTGTGTGTTACAATTAAGTCACTAGAAGATTCAAGGCCGTGCCTCTGCTTTGCAGATGATTCTGCTAAAACACGGACAAAGCCAAGTGAATGAAGTGATGGCAGAACCATGCCTTTTCAAGAACGAGACACACGGTCCTGCCTTCGGCATTGTAAAGCACTGTGCCTTAGTAGCAACAGCAAACACCGTGAACCTACTGCCAGGCACTATATCCATTTGTAAAACAAAAATGCAACCACAACCGTGACCCGTTGTGCTTGAAATCTTTGCATCACAGAAGCACCGCGTGAAGGCACATGAGGCACGGTTGGACACGCATCGCAAGCACGGTTATTTGAACTACTTACAGTCATGCATTCATAACAGACGAACATGCGTTAGAACAGGCGAGGCACAGTTACCACGAAAGCCACGGTTATACAGCCCCAAAAGCACGACCGAGATTCTGTGCTTAAAAATGTTTTCGTTCCATAACGGCGGGCGTGACCATGCAACCATGAGAATCACGGTTGAACACTCACTGGTGGCATGGCCGTGGCTGCCTGTGCCCTTAGGTTAATTTTATCTCTCTGTCACGCAGCAGAGAAGCATGCTTATATGCCTACAACATCCACATTCAGAAACTGACGCGGCTGCGGAAAATAACAAGGAAACCTGGGCCTCTGATATTTTCGTGCGCCGAGTAAAAAATACATAAAGAAGCAAAAGGCGTTCTTATTTAAATTGGTTTTGTTTCTATAACTGCAGCAAATTAACTTACAACCCGTTCTTATAACCACAACACAAAAAAATAAACAATCCCCACCAATTTCTTGATATTTCATCGCTCCACGTGCGGCCTTGTTTTTGAATGTTCAACAATCCATTCTTCCTTCTCGACCCTTGTGCAAACCCACCCTTCTGCGCATCTATTCAACCTATTTACCTGTAAAATTAATATTCATACATAAAAACAAAGGGAAAGATTGCGGCAATCACTATTTTTTGCTCACGTCCTGTTTAAGCTGCATTATTACCTTTTCATTTTTCTATTCGTACTGTTCTCCAGTACCAAAAAGTCTCCACTCAGACCTTTCCTTTCTGAAAATGGACTGCGCTGATTTCGTGCCTTGTCCTGGGCTTCCCTGCACGCATTCTGTGTGCCTGGCTTGTGTGATGTTTGATTCTAGCGTAGATGCAAGACTTTGGTAAATGCTCCCTGCTGTCAGTGGGGTCGTTGGAATTGCTGGCGTCTGACGTCTTCCTCCTGGGCTTGGAGTGCATTGTCCTGAGCCGTTTGATGTCCTCAATGGTGTTGTCGGTGTTGTCGGCCATTTCATTGACCTTGCCCTCTTCTCCTGCTGCGATTTCCTCTTTTCCTCTTCAATCCTCATCCTCTCCTGCACTTCTGGGTTATCCGGATAGTTTGTTTTCCTATGACCCTTTTCTCGACAACGGCCGCACTTGGTTGCAGCTTTGTAGCCTTTTCCTTTCTTCTCAGAACCAGCTTTGATTCGATCTCCTTTTTCGTACCCTTTGAGCCACTCATGGGAGGGTTCTTTAGAGTTTCGACAAGAATGCCTGTGTCTGGTTCCTCGGCAAGTGCCGCCACACTACTAGGGAAAAGCCTAGCAGCAGCGCGGGTTTTCGGCCTTTTAGTAGCGCGGGGGCCGGTGCTACTAATAAGGCGCTACAGCTAACATATAGCAGTAGCGCTGGTCCACCCGTGCTACTGCTACACAAGTGTTGCAACAGCACGCTTAAAGGAACCTCGCTGCTACTAATAGCTATAGCGCGCTTCCCCTGTGCGCGCTACTGCTACAACCACGCAGCTGCTAACTTTTCTCCACTCGCTACTGCTAATTTTAGTAGTTTTTTGTTTTTTTCAGCATATTTGTTTTGTATTTGAACAGGCTTTATAGAAGAATCTTTAGCAGATACAAATGTCATCATGATACACATACAAATGCCTGCAAGACCACAAATGTAATCATAGCATATACATACAAATAGTCTCGTCATAATCATCATCCAACACAAAGTGGTATCTAGTCATCATCTCGAAAATAGCGATACATGCAAGTCTCGAATACTTGCAACTACAATGTCATCCATCTAAACAAAGGTATACGCGAGAAGAGCTATCACTATGAGTGAGAGAGGAACTATGCAGTACATGAGATGGCGGTTACGAGTCCTCTCTTGTGCTAGCGTGAATCTCAAGTAACTAGCTTCTCCTTCTTGTCTGCTTTTGAAGCCTTTATGGCTGGCGTCCGAGAACCCATTCACTTGTGCCTGACACTCATGCCACTCATTGTACACCCCCGGAACCTTCCCTTTGTATATGACATAGCAGTTCCATCTCGCCATCAAGAAACTAGGTACCTGTTAGAGATGCATGTTCATGAAGAGGATGTACAATCATATATATGCAACAAAATATACTAGAGAACACCGAAAAAGAAAAGGTTAGCAACTAGATGCAACATACAGTACGCAAATTAATTAACTAGAGGTACGCAGGTCATCGTACGCAAACTAACAAAGTAGCGTTACACAAGTTCAGCAGGGATCATGGACATCACAAAGTTGCATCGCTACAAATAATATAAAAGTTCAACCGACACATATCATCATCACCGGCATCATAAATCACTAGAAGTTCCATCCTTCCATATCATCGAGGATGGACCCTAGCTTCTTGAACGGCATGAGGTCTAGACGTTGCATGCCTATACGAGTTCAGACGTCAGCTCGTGATATAGGGCCGTGGTGGAACATCCCCTTCTCATCGACGACTTCTTTCATGATGATTGTTGCAATGTCGCTATGGATGCGAAAGAAGTTATCTCTAAGTTTATAATCCGCTTCTCCATGAGATTCTAGCCACGTGTAGATATGATCATCATTTCTGCTTCTCATGTGAAGCTTTTGGTGATCCGTGTTGAACTGAATCATGAAATGGAGGATGGACAATCCATCCTTCTTGCTTGGTTTTGGGACTTGGATGCAGGAGAAGTTAGTTTTATGCGCGAAACCCATCTTCTTGTTCCTTTGTTTCCTGATCTGCATGTGGCCACCTCTAAAGCTGAAGCCTTGGAGAGCATCATCTAGAATATTCATTATGTGGGTGTAGTCTTTTTTCTCATAGTCTCTGGAAGGGTCAAAATACACGGCGTGGGAGACTTGTGGATAAAGAACGATAAGGACGGTGCGCCCGTTGCTGCAGGGAAAAGACACCTCAAATTATTCCCCATAGAGAGAGAAGGAATGATTGAAATGTATGAAAGGGTTGTTGGAAACTGACTTACTTTGGATGATAAGGCACGAGGACAATTTCTCAGTCCTTATTCTGTACCATGAAGTTTTGGAGGTAGTCCCTAGCAGTTTCACGCTCAGAGTCGCCGAGACTCAAGAAAGACTCGTGCATGTAGTATGGATCTGCCACACAGATTTGCGAGACTTCTTCATTGTTCATGACAGAGCTCATATGTAGCGCAAAAAGGCGGACGATTGTAAAGTCGAGCCGCCTTGTCAGAAACATCTCAAAGATATGGTCAAACCGTAGGAAGAACACCTCCGTGGGCCGTGTCTCGACGTAGCACTTCCCCTCAGGCACACGAGCCGCGTATGTCGGATATCCTGGATCCTTTGAGGCTAGTAGGCTTTTCTCAGTCGACAGCACATGGTCGTGCAGTCTCCTGAGATCCCCTGATAGTGCCTCCAGCGGTTTCGGTGGTAGCATCGGCTCGCCCATGAGATGGAACATGGCTGCACCTTTCACGGGTACACGCTCTTCAGAATGCATCGTTTGGCTGCTATGTGCTCTGGCTTGTTTGGAGGCAGCTATCTTCCCCGATCTCTTTCTCTCCTTTTTCTTCGGCACACCTTCTAGACCCTTCCTTAACCCCTGCCCCAGTGTTCCCGGGCTAAGTATTGTACGACCCTCGCGCTGGGATAGTTGAGCCTGTGTTGAGGCGGCATCTTCAGGCGTGTCCTATGAGGATTTCATGAAGAGAGACTTTTTGCAATCCCTGCTACGACCTTCCTGCCCGGGCATATCATCCATATCCTCATTAGCAAGCTGATAGCCCGATTCGTCATATGGTTGACTCATCAATTCTATGTCACAGTCATACGCAATTGTATTGAGGAAATCCATAGGGTCGACCTCCGTCTCATCATCCATTCTCTGTTCTACAGGACAAATTACATCAGCCAGCACTATTGCACCCCCTTCATCATGTCGTCCGCCGCTCTCACCCAACACTACAGGAGCTGGTAATTGCGTAGGCGGGGTGGTGGTCTCCGCACATGCTTGTTGATGTGTGGTTATTGGTGTGCTCTCGGCCGGCTCCAGACGAATAAGATTCTTCGGCCATAGCAGCACCCAACCCTTGCAGCTTCCAATCCGCGGCGGGGTCTCGTCGTCCGCTCCCACATGCTGTACTGGAGGAGGCAAATCCTCGTGCCCCGATTTCACACTGGACAAGCTAACCCTGAAGTTCCTAGCAAGGATCGGCTGGTTGTGGAACGTGGGTTGCAAGGGGTCCATTATCATCCCCTTTCCCACGTCCACCTTCTGGCCATTCATCAAGTAGAGTATGGTGCACGGGGTTTCTTTCGCCTGCAAACACATATGTCTGTGGCGTAAAACATCCGAAAGGCAACAAAAATGGAATATTATATATATATATGGTGGTGCGACATGTAATTACCGTGATGGCGTCGAGCTCAGCCAAAGACGAAGGCCCACCGAGCGCGCCAGAGACTGAGGACGAGATGCTATGAGCGGGAGCGGCTGCGAGAGGAGGCCCGGTTGCGTGGGCAAGTGATGGTGCGATGATGTTGTTGTTCATGGAGTTGCTCCCGTTGAAACTGGGCAACGGGAAATCATGTACTGTCTTGTCTGGATTTTCCTTCGTCCAGTTGATGATAACTGGAACCAAGTTAGTAGCGAAATCATTTCTGCAGGCAGTTACAGCTGCATTGACTGCCTGCTGTAACAACTCATATTTGTCCTCGGCTGCTTTTTTTGCGTCCTCGGCTGCTTTTTTCTTGACCGCAAGCTTCACCTTCGCGTCGATGTCCGCCTGACTAAACTTCTTTTTCTGCTTCTTGGCCTCCGCGCCCTCGTTGTAAAACACCTTCCACGTGGCGCCATCTCCAGCACTGTGCACACGACCATATTGCGGCCGCTGTCCCAAAGGGAGTCCCTTAAGTTCGTTCAAGGCCCGGTTGAGAGGGGTGTCCCACTTGGGCCTCGTCGGAGAAGTAGGGTTTTCGGCTGCAAGATGGTGTTGCTTCTCCAGTAGTCTAATCAATTTCCTTGTGATCTTTTCCGTGTAAAAAACCTTTTTCTCCTAGTCCCACTTGTAGCGGGCCCTGATGAAGTCATGCCCCAAGGGGTTGGTGAACTTCGCGAAGGGGTCTGGGAGACCCGCGGCTTCATGTTCCGCGTCCTCCTTATCCCATATGGGCCTTTTACCGAGGTAGCCACGGCTTCCGAGGTGATGCTTACCCGTGTTCCTTTGCTGAAGGCTCTTGAATTTCGCAGCCTTAGCCTTGGCGTCCTCGGTAGCGCAAGTGTCCTTGAACTTTTCGAACTCCTCTTCCGTAAGTGTCGGATTTTCCTCCAGAATCTTGGACAGGGGTTCCTCAGCCTCAATAGCTCGTTTCACCCTCGATTTCCAGGAGGCCAAATCATTGCTGAACATGCCCATGGCGTGATTGTTAATCTTTTTCATCTTCGGATCATCCCACGGTTGTTCTATGTTATCATCCCGATCGGGGAACTTGAATCTCTTGCGCAACTTTGTTAGGAGCAACTGCGTCAAATGTTCTTTACTCCTTAAGTCATCGTCATTGATGCTCGCGCATTCCCGTAGGATGCATCCTACTTGGTTCCCATAGCACTTGCGAGGTTCTTCCGGCTCTAACGGCTCAAACTTGCCAGGTGCCATCTTTGTGATCACAAGTCGTCCAATCCCTAGTTTGTTAGGTTTTCGTATCCTCTGCTTCTTATGCCTCTTTTCGGTACCGGCATCGGCGCCGGTATCTTCCCCGATGGTACCTTCCCCACCGGTCTCGGGCGCCGCCATCGGTGCCGGCGCCGTCGGTGTCGGTGTCAGTGTCAGTACCATCATCGAGGCGGACCTGCAAACCTTGCTTAGCAGTCAAAAAGTCGAGGTAGTCTTGTTCACCCTCATAATCCATCTCGTCTGCATCTTGGTCAGAAGGCCCAGTTTCTTCGTTGTTCGACATGTTTCCTATGATTAAGTGTCCTCATTTATTTCTAAAAGTATGAATAAATGAGAAATGAGATAAAAAAGAAATCTATGTGCCAGCACTCGATATGCCAACTATGTAGCACAAATCATGCCTTTATTCACGGGAAATTTCGGCATGACCTTTGCTAAAAAATGGACATATCGAGCGCCTGAAATTCACCGGAACAGAAATGAATCAACATTCCGACGTAACATAGGCAACTCGGATCATTTACCAAAACATGACATGTCCAAAACATGACATATCCACATATCACATGTCCAGTTCAAATTTGCATATAAATTCAGCAAATTTTGAAAACTATCTAAATTCATAACTAAATAGATAACCTAATTAACATAACTAAAACCTAAGTAAATTAACCCTAGCTAGCAGAGAGAGAGGGGGGGGGTTTACAGAGGGTGCAGGGCGAGGAGGCAGGCCCGACGATGGCCGAGGTTGGGAGGGGAGGAAGCAGAGGAGGGAGGCGAGGGCCGACGGGTCGGGGGCGAGCGCCGGCGCCGGGGGCGAGCGCGCCTAGGTCGGGGGCGGCGGGGTCAGGGGCGAGCGCGCCGGGGTCAGGCGCGGCGGGGTCGGGGGCAGCGGGTCGGGGGCGAGCGCGCTGGGGTCGGGGGCAAGCGCGCCGAGGTCGGGGGCGGGCGCGGCGGTGCGACGGGGCCGGGGAAGAGAGAGTGGGGATTTGGGGGAAAAGAGGCGGGATGAAGCAGGGAGAGGGAGAATTTTGGGTTAAGTGGACGTAGCAGTAGTGCGTTTACACGAAACACGCTACTACTATTACGAGCAACTATAGCGATTTTCTACAGAAACCGCTATTGCTACCTTGACTAGCTGTAGCTCTTTTTCACTAAAGCGCTACTGCTATAACCAGTTTCCCTTTTTTCTTTTCCTCAGCATAATAGGAACATATATATTACATCATTGGACCCTTGCATAATAATGGCTAAGTGTGTATACAAAATAGGAACATATATATATATTACATCATTGGACCCATGCATAATAATGGCTAATTAAGTGTGTATACAAAATAGGAACATATATTTCCATTTTGCAAAAGCATGAAATATTAATCACACCTCTATCTCGAGATCGAGCACACGGTGGAGATGATGATGCAGGGAGGTCAAAAGTGCACAAAGCTCTTCTTGACAAAGAAAGATCTAGTTAGGGGGCAAATAGGTCACTTAACTAAATGCTACATCTACCTAGCTAGCTAATTTGGGAGGAGACAACTTCAACTAGTGGAGGGGGGAGGCAAAAGAGAAAGAAGATGAATTAATGGAGGTGGTGTAGTTATAGCTAGGAGTAATGAAGAGAGAGAAAGGTAGGTAGAAGAGGGAGAGTAATGGGGGAGAAGTATTGAGGAAGAAGAAGAGTGAGAGAGGGAGGATGTGGGAGGTAGGGGAAAGGGAGGAGAGGAGATGGGGAGGGGAGGTGGAAAAGGTGGTGGGTGTTGCGTCTTAGCAGTAGCGCAGGAGAGAAAGCGCGTTGCTGCTAAGAGCGTAGCAACAGCGCGCTTTCCTGTCACGCGCTACTGCCAAACGGGCCAACCCTGTGCACAATTTCAAAATTAGCAGCAGCGAGGTGACAAAAAAGCGCACTGCTACTATGGCATTAGCAGCAGCGCGCTCCCTGGCGCCGCGCTACTGGTAAACTTATGTCGTTGTGTACTATCGGTGGATTTTTGTAGCAGCGTGGTTTAAGCGTCACGCGCTACTGCTAAGTTTGCACCAGTAGCGAGCTTTCCGTAGCCGCGCTGCTACTACTTAGTAGCAGCGCCTGTTTTTATGCCGCGCTGCTGCTAAGATTCTATGTATAAGGTTTTCCCTAGTAGTGCCATGACTTTTATTTTCATATCTACCGTACACTCACGCAGCACACGATATGCCTTCTGTTTTCTGCATGCATTTGAACAGATATCCGACAACTTAGTGTAAGCGAGGCCAAATCTCATAGTTTCATCGTCTTGTATGGTCATGCTATCACCTTGACTTGTAGACAGAACTTTCACACTCTCTGATAGATTCCTGGTCCATCTGGGGATGACAAAGGATTTTGGAAGTTGATCGATCATGCCTGTTTGGTCCATCACCTTAAGCACATGGCAGCACTGAATGCCATCCCTACTCATTTCCTTGCAGCTGCAACTGTACATTTCTTTTTGCTCATCCACATCTACCCTGAACTCAGACCTGTCAAATTCCTCGCCGGGATAAGGTATCCACACTTTATCTCCAGGATCAATAATATTTTTAAAAAAATACTGCCTCCCCTTTGCCAGATCAGAGCACTTGAATTAAGTCCGGTTCCGTAGCTCCAGCTAGAATTTCCTGAAAATTTCATTCGTGTATACTTGACTTGCTTGTCTTTCAATCGGAAAACCCGTCTCTAGTGATGGCACCTTCTCTTTTGTTCGATATCTTTTCTTGTCAAGCGTGGCGAGGCAATTTTGCTGAATCGTGTGATGCGCATCAACAAATCTTTTTATAGTGTCCTTGTGGTCGACGTAATTCTTCCACGTCGAATTCGTGCTCTCACTATGAGTGGTTGTTGATGAGAAAGGATAGAAACAGTCCTTGAAGTAGGCCGGCACCCAAAAAATTCGGAGTTCCCATAGCGTGTTCAGATGTTTGTTGCCTTCCGCCTTGTGCAGAGAAATTGCTGCTTTCCAGGCATGCTAAAACTCGTCTTGATCTAGTGAGTTTTTGAAGATTTGAAATATATCATCAGACATCCCTGGGTGCTGCGCAAACACTGCTGCATTATTTTCCTTCAGGTTCTTCCTAATATGCCACCAGCAGAACCTGTGCCTCGTCCTCGGAAGAGCTTCCTTTATTGCAGTCTTCATCGCCTGGTCCTGGTATGTAATTATGTATTTCGGCTCTTTACCTCCCATTGCCTCGACAAACATGCTTAGGAGCCACTTGAATGACCCTATTTTCTCATCCTTCAAAAGGCCTACTCCAAATAGGACGGTCGACCCGTGGTTGTCGACACCTATAATTGGTGCAAATGGCAAGCCGTATATATTCGTAGAGAATGTGGTGTCAAAAGACACGAAATCTCCATATAGATCATAATTCATCTTACACAAGGAGTCTGTCCAGAACAGGCTGCACACTACATTGTTCTCTGTCTCTTCCACATGGTGGAATCCCGGCCTCCGCCTCTACATATCAGCAAACAGTTTCATGGTGTCTGCGATATCAGTGCCGTGCTCTCTAGCCCTGTCCTGGCATGCAATGTTGCTTATGTCAATCGTGTTGAACATAATTTCTCGCCTCGATTTCCCCATAGCAGCAAAAATCTGCATAACCTTCCTTGGTTCTAACCTCGCCTTCTGCAACACTTGTATAAAGAATTTCTCCTGAGGTGTCATCTTCTTATAGCATCTCATGAACTTCAGCATCCAATCAGATGGGTGAAGCTCCTGGTTGTGCTCTAGACGCACGTTCTTCAGATACCATTTCCTCCTATCTGTATCCCTCTTGGCTGTTATTTGGACTAGGCAGCTTGTCTGGATCAAGCAGTTGCTCCTTCTCTCCATAACATGTCTCTCAGTTGTTTTATTCTGCCCTTCCTTGGTGCACTGAAAAACCTGCTTGTCAAGCTGCTGATCATATGTCGATCTTCTGCTCGTTGATCGCTTGGCAGCAAAACCAACCTTTCTAGCATATCTGCAGAAAAAGAAAAGGCACTCATCCAATGATCTGAATACCATACCACCTTCTAGTTCGACCACTTTGGTGACCTCCTGAATCGTTGGGTATATGAAATCTTTAAACATGTCATCCATTTCTTTCTCTACAATGGTCGGCGGCGCCATGATGATTCTCTCTACTGTTTCTTCGTTCGTCTGATCGCATTCACTTCTGACGACATCTGTCTCGTCACCAGCCAGGGGTCCACTTACAGCAGAGCTGCTGCTTCTCTGTTGTTTGTCACGCGCAGCAGAATCGTTTCTGCATGCCACGGCCAAATCCATAAATGAGTCTGCCTCTCCAATGTTGGATTATGCAATGCTGCTCCATGTTTCTCCGGCACTCGAGCAACCAAGGGATTGTGCTGCTTCTACCATGCAATCCGTGTTGGCGTTGTATGCTACTTGCTACTGTGAACGTTGTGTTTCCTTTGAAATGGATGGAGAACTATGACATTTCTTCCCCTCATTTGTTATCCCCTCCGCCAAATCCTGAACACATGGCAAGAAACAGAATTAGATATCCAGAGCAGCATATGCATTTTTTTAAATTTCTAAACAAAATATTTATATGACTCATCAGGGCTCATCTGGTATACCAAAACCAGACCCATGCCTCTTCACCGAGTATAAGCAGTACACCAGAGGCACTGTTCACATCACGAATGTGACCATGCTACACACACATCTGCACAAAGAGGCACAGATGTGCTTCTGTTTACACCATACAACCGGAGACGCACAACAACAACCTATATAAAATAACAACTGCACATACAGCCGTACAAGACAGATAGCCGTCCTCCTATTTTCCACATTACCCTGTTGAATTGAAAAAGCATAGTTCCGACGTCACCTTTGTTTTCCCATGCCTCTCTTGTCCACCAAATCTTGGCGACAACCTCCGTGCATTGGTGATTTCGCTGACGATTTTGAATGCCATCGGAGATCCTTTGGAAGGACCCCTCATGTTGAATGCCACAGGTGATCCTTTCAAAGGACCTTGCCTTATGTTTTCATCAATTCGTGGACTACCGCGATACTTGCTTCCTTCCTCGTACACCTGCGTGTGGAAGATACTGCAATTTAAATATACCAGATGAAAACAAAGAAAAAATTACTCACAAAAAATATACATTTGCTTTAAATGTTGTTGCACGTTCGTATATGCAGTCACCTGTATTGCTTTCTGATTCTGCTGTATGGTAGAGCTTATTGCTCCTAAGTTTGATTTTGTCGTTAGGCTCTTCTTGCTTGTGCAAACCGTACCGAATCCTTAAACACCAATGCTTTTGTTGCCAATGATCCTTCTGCTTACATCAAAGGAAATTCTGTTACCCTGCACCTCTTCATTATGACCGCCTACAAACGCCGGACCGTCACAACGCCCGCTCTGCGCCTTTGTGGGCATCTGTGTCTTCAAACCAAAAATAATTAGAGGCACGTGCGACTAAAACTTCCACGTACGTTAAAACCAGCGTTTGAAATTTTCGTCATTACCTGGACAATCTGCTTAGAGGAGTCTCTGCTGCTTAGAATGCTCCTCTTGGCAGGTGTTTGTTGCACACCATGCTCCTGGTTGGGGCGTTTGCCAAGAACTTGTATCTCACTCTTGACTCCAATTATTCCAGCCCACATGGCATGTGCGTGTTTGACAGCATCTGCATCCTTGATCTTCTTCTTGTTTTGTAGTAATTTTTTTTCTTCCACCTCTCGATACTCAGGTGCAAAGTAGATGCACATGATAAACAGATATTACAGCATTCATCTAGGATATATAAATCATTTTTGTTGTTGTTAATGATCTACTATTTGGTGTTCTCAATGGTGACACCTTGACAGCAAACGTCCCAGGAATAAAAGACCAAACACTAATGTTCAACTGCCTTACTATTACCTGCCTCCCGTAATCCTTGCCGATGTCATTCAAAGACCGACTGTCCCTATTGTCCTGACCAGATGACGCACTCCTGAACATCTGCCCCGAAAAAGAGACATAAAAATATAAAGGTTATAAACATGCAGTATCAGTGTTGAAACTTTTCGAAGTCGTTATCAACAGAGATATATTTTTAGTTCTATGTAATTAACAAATATAAATATATACATATATTAATTTTTCATTAAACTACAACCTCAACCAAAGTGAGATCCTCTCATGCCAATTTGCTTGTGCAACACTTAACACAAAGATGACCATGAAACCTAAAAAAAGTAACAACCTCGTATTACAAGGACGAGAGGATACAAAACAAAAAACAAATTCAAATCAAAGCTACAGTGTAAAACTAAACAGTTTTATTCTATGAATCCCTACCACAACAAATTCATCAACAAATTGAATCTCGTGTATCAGGAATCGCCACGCAAAAGGTGCGTTGATAAATTTTTTACTAACCTTTGATTGTCGAATCTTATGCGCTGATTGTTCGGAAGTCACACCTTTCTCAATTGTGGAGGGATCTGCTTCCCTGGAGTTTGTCAGCGATCCCCTTCAATGATTTTGAATCTCGGTGAGAGAGAAAAGAGAAAGAGAGAGGGAGAGAGAGAGAGAGAGAAAGAAAGAGAGAGGCTACTTCTTTTTTGCGTGCAGGAGAAGAATAACCTGATAGGTGGGGTGAGTTTTGCGACGCATGAGAGATGGGCATGTTTTTTGGGCGTGACGAGATGTGGTAGGTCGACTTCACTTAATCGTCCATGACACTGACAAGTGGGCTCTCAGTTACTAATTCCTCTAAGTCTCTCACTAACTTGTGGGGTCGGCCTTATATGAGTCCTATGAGGAGTACCACCATCTGAGGTGTGAAAATGTGGTAGGTGGACTTCAAGCTCATACTGACATGTGGGCTCTCAAATAGTTCCTCCAAGTATTTGACTAACTTGTGGGGTCGTACTCAGATGAGTTCTAGATCTCTCTCCATCTAGCATCGGTGGCGACAGGCGAGCTCTCCAAAGGAAAGCCAATCCTGATCCCTCCGCAGATTTCGCTCATCACTGGAAAAATTATCGGTCTCCTTCATCTCACTCGCCGTGGATCTCCTGTTCAGGTAATCCATTGCATTCTCACCATGATTATGCCACCGATTCAATGTTTGAACAAAAAAATACCGGTGCTAGCAATTCCGCGGGCTGCGTACACACCGCATGTGCGCAACACAGCAGGTGGGGCGCGATTTGAATATCGGTTCCGCATCCAATTATCTTCAGCTGGTCCGTGCTCAAACTGTTGCGCCGTCTTAACAGCAGAGGGGTTACGGATTTAAAATTAGGACTCAGCCAACCTCACTTTAACCATGCAAACTGCATGCTTGCACCGTGGTTTTGCTAACTAGAGTTATATCTCTAGCCATGCAAAACTTAGGCACTCGTCTTAGCTAACCAACTAGAGACAGGTCAAATTATTTGTATAGATCCGCAATCTATAGCAGAGATCCAAAGGATTTACGTCCGTTTTTGCAAATCAGTTACTAACTCAGAGTTAGAACCCGTCTTAGTTAACCAGCCTGTTGATGATAGTCTCACATGGACTCCTAACAACTATCTTACATAGCTGACCTGATAACGATGACGTCTCATGACCTCTTATGTAGAGTTCGATGAGATGGATTCCACCCCACAGTTGTCGGAGACTCAGTCTCAGTCTGTCGATGGCACAGAGATTGTCACCCAAGATTTCATGGTTCATGACCAACTAGAGACAGAGAGACTAAGGATCGAGTTAAAACATGCAGGGCACAAAAAGCTTGTTGAGGAGTACAGGACAAAGAAGCAGCTTGCTGCCTCGAAGTAGGTGTTTTTTATCATGCATCTCGCGTGTGTCATTGAAATTTCTTTGGAGATCAATGCCTCTCATTCTAGCTGCATTTTTAATCATGGCTTAAATATTTATCTGTGTTTTGCCGACTCGGTGTTTATATGTAAGCTTCTGCCAGAAAAAGCATGTGGTTCAACAATAAATTTGCTAAAGGTAATTTCTTATCTCTGTCCGCAGAGCTGCTGCAATGGGTGAATACGAAGAAGAATTCAGCACAAAACTTAGCTTCCAGAAATTCATTTCTGTCTGTGAAAAGCTAACAGAACCACAAAAACAGCTAGTCAGAGATATTGGTTTTGGGTACCTACTAGATCTGTGCTGTTGCGAGCTTCCAAGGTGTTTCGTTCACTGGTTTGTCCGCTATTTTGATTGCCCTTCCAGGTGTTTCATACTGCCTAGTGGATACAGATTCCTTATCAACTCGTACACCATGCACCGGATCTTAGGAATTCCACTGGGCGGGCACATTATCCCTAGAAAATGCTCAGAAGCTTCTAGATGTCAGGTTAAGTCTGGAACTCGGTGTGCTGGGCATGCTCCAAACATTAGAGAGTTAACTGATCTCATAACCCCAGAGCTGACAGGAGAAGTGTTTCAACGGGTTTTTGTGATGTTTGCAACAGCGGTATTTCTATGCCCAACGACATATGATTGCGTTAGCCCCGACTATTTAGCCGCTCTAGAAGGACCAGCAAGTAACATATCAGCATATGATTGGTCTAATGCTGTCACAGAGAAACTGGTGACATCACTCCAGACCTTCAAGGACAAAGGATTCGCAGGCGCGCTATGTGGCTGCCTCCTGATACCAGTGGTTCGTTCACTAACTTGTACACTTCTTTATACCCACAAGCAACTACAAGAACATGATTAAATTTTACCTCTTCCTCACTTGCAGATAACATATTTTGAGTACCTGGATACGAAGATTATGGACCTGGAACCTGACACTCCTGCAAGACTTGTCATCTGGGACACAGAGGCCATTAAGAATTATGCTAACATAGACAGCCTGTCAATGGAGGACGGAATTTTTGGGAAACACACGGTGAGTCAACTTTTCATCATTTTCCTTTGGCGAACTTTTCGACTCAACATAATGACTTAGCTGCCATATATTAACTTGACTTGACTGTAATTTTTTCCTTCCACATGACAACTGAAAGACATTAGGCGCACACCTTTCCAACCACCGCCTGGCTTTCAGGCGCCATTTTTTCAAATGAGTCCCAGACTAGAAGCATACATAGAAGAATTTGTGCCTCAAGAAAAACTTTGTTCCGTAAGTGATTTCCATCTTCTGGACATGATTTTATGTTTGAAATGATGTTCCCTAAGTTTTTACGAAACAGATACATGTCCTATTATGTTCATCCAGACAGTTTCCTATACTACGTTAGTTGTAATTTTGTGCTAAAACCAGAAGTGCTTCCTATAGGACGTTAGTTGTGCTTCTGTGTTAAAAACAGAAGTGCTTCCTATAGTACGTTAGCTGTGCTTTTGTGTTAAATATAAAATTGCTTCCTATAGTACCTTAGTTGTGCCTTTATGTTAAAACCAGAAGTGCTTCCTATAGGATGTTAGCCGTACTTTTGTGTTAAATATAGAAGTGCTTCCTATAATATGTTAGTTGTGCTTTTCTGTTAAGACCAGAAGTGCTTCCTATAGGACGTTAGCTGTGCTTTTGTGTTAAAAACAAAAGTGCTTCCTATAGTACGTTAGCTGTGCTTTTGTGTTAAATATAAAAGTGCTTCCTATACTACGTTAACTGCACATTTGTGTTAAAACCAAAAGTGCTTCCTATAGGACGTTAGCTGCACTTTTGTGTTAAATATAGAAGTGCTCTACTACATTAGCTGTGCTTTTGTGTTAAATATAAAAGTGCTTCCTATAGGACATTATCTGTGCCTTTGTGTTAAAACCAGAAGTGCTTCCCATAGGACGTTATCTGTGCTTTTGTGTTAAAACCAGAACTGCTTCCTATAATACGTTAGTCGTGCTTTTGTGTTAAATATAAAAGTGCTTCCTATACTACGTTAACTGCGCATTTGTGATAGATATACAAGTGCCTCCTATAGTACGTTAGCTGTGTTTTGGTGTTAAAACTAGAAGTGCTTCCTATAATACGTTAGCCGTGCCTTTGCGTTAAAACTAACAGTGCTTCGTATAGTACGTTAGCTGTGCTTTTGTGTTAAAACAAGAAGTGCTTTCATATAATACGTTACTCGTGCTTTTGCATTAAAACTAACAGTGCTTCCTATAGTACGTTAGCTGTAATTTTGTGTTAAAACTAGAAGTGCTTCCTATAATACGTTAGTTGTGCCTTTGCGTTAAGTATAGAAGTGCTCCCTATAGTACGTTACATGTGCTTTTCTGCTAAAAATACAGGTACTTCCTATAGAACGTTAACTGTGCCTTGGTATTAAATATAGAAGTGCTCCCTATAGTACGTCATCCGTGCTTTTTGTGTTAAAACTACAAGTGCTTCCTATAGTACGTTAACTGTGCCTTTGTGTTAAACAAAGAAGTGCTTCCTATAGTATGTCAGATGTGCCTTTGTGTTAATTGTAACACTGCTTCCCTACGACGGGAGATCAACCATGCTTCGTAAGGTAGGTCGACTGCGCTCTTTCAAGGAATGTGTTCACCATGATTCATGGACTTTGTTAGCCGCGCTTCCCGCAGCACACCATGTGTCCTTCTGCGCACATTATTCCATGCCCTTTCTGCAATTATTGACACAACGTACAGTAGTTCACAAGATATTTTTAATTTTCGGTATTAATAACTTCTTTTAATTCTCGGTGTTAATAATATCTGATGGTTTTTCTTTCAATTCCAGGCCAAGATAAAAATTGCCAAAGTTATCAATGAAATGTACACAGAACTTTTCTCGCGGTTTCAACCAGTTCTCGAGTAGAAATTGGAGAAGCTCCTTTCACTTGGTAGGGATCTTAGTGCAAAAGAAACCAAGACCAGAGACCAGGGCGTTTATTGTAACTTGCAACAGGACAACTCAAATGAAAAAGAAACTTTTTCATCACTCCCTTCAACATATTCTACGCTTCCAAGTTCTAGCATGACAAGCAGTCAAAGTTCTTCCAGCAGTGGCTCAACCAGTGTCCTTCACGCCACATCATACTCCCTGGAAAATTTAAAGGGTTGCTGCGATACCCCTGACCCAGAATCCCAGAATCCGTAAGAAAAAGAGTAGTCCCAAATTCATCTATCTTCACACCTAAAATCATCAAACCAGATTAAGTTGCTACTGGAAGTGAACAGGATCGACCACAACAAAAAGGACATTGATGAACAAGCCAAGATTCATCTGGACAAAGTTCATAACCATCTGCACAACTGCCTTGATGGCTTGCTGGTCCATGAGCCCTTCATGTCAACAACCGTGATGCTCGAGAGCGGGGCAATTATAATGACAGGTGAAAATTCATCTGAGTGTTCTGTACCGATTGAAACCCAAAAATCTGCTGGAGGATCCGCAGACCACAACTCTCTGACAAGCCCACTGGAAAAACTCTTGGAGGAAACAACAAAACCTACTGCAACAAAAACATCAGCCTCGCACTCTGCGGTTGACAAACAATTACTGACTGATCCAATCCCAGCAGATACACTTGGAGCACCTGTTTATCACGTTGGGAAAACGTCACCAACTACTGCACGGTCCAGCGGTTCTGACAGCGCTCACAACAACTCTTCAACCAACACAAAAAGCCTCACTGTATCCCAGCCTACAGAAAAATCAAACAATGTCACTTGACAACGTTCTTCTTCGCCACAGGAAGATAAGGTCCATCTTGTTTCAACTTTGAGTGACAAGAAGAACATTGCTGAAACAGAACGCACAAGAGCTACTTCCTCCCTTCCTCCTACAATAGAAGTCCCCAGTGATTCTGCCAGCGGTTCTGGCTCAGTACTGGACACGGGAAAAGCAATTCCATCCACTAGTGATGCTCCACTGGTTGCTGGACCATCTGTCAGTGCAGAAGACAATAACATTGCAGAAGAACATGAACAGTGTACGAAGCAACCACCTATTGATCCCATAGACAGCGTCCCTATTACCCCAAGCGCACATCCGCCAGAACCGGAACCACAAATGGCACCTCACAAGAGGTCCTTAAAGCAGTCATAAGATCCAGGTAACAAGAGTACATCGCCTCCTATGAAAAGACTTAGGATACTGGAGCCTCCACATAATTCAACAGAAACTGCAAATAACAAGTCTCTACAAGCTAACAACCACAGAAGCCTCCTTAATTGTGGATTCATTGATGATGATCAAATATGGTCTGACCCATCTATCTATGAACAACTTGACAGAGTCATTGAACAAAAAAAGAAACAACCCTTTCATAACCAAGTAGCATCACAACAATGCCAACCTGATACTGTCTCACAGTTGGCCAATAATTCAAGCTCGTCAGCTAGATCTTCCCTTTCTAACTATCCAGAGCCACCTATACCTAGCAGATCAGGATCAATGTCAGGCGGTAGCCACCCCACACAGGCCTTTGATACGTCATACTCTATAGGTTTAACTCAAACTGTCTTGTCCCAAAGTTTACCAGCAACTCCCTTGTCCCAACACTACAACCAACCAACTCCTAGTATCAAAAACCACTTCTACTGACATCCTGGTGCTCAGAATAACGACGGTTCAAACAAAAGCCAGTACTCACCATATGCGTGGAACAACCAAAGTCACAAGCAGTACCAGCAACAAACCACTGTCTGTGATGCCCACTACCCCCAGCACAATGATGCTCAGAATAACAACACTACACGGTGCCAACAACGCCAACCTCAAGAGTAGAACAATTAGCAACCACACAGAGGCGGGTCTAATGGGCAAACTTACAGTGCCTTGCAACAACAGTTCAACAGCATGCAGTATTCCGGCCATCCTCTCCAGCATTTTCCAACAGATATTCCTTCAAGCTCAATCAGTAATCCAACAGTCAGAACATTAGAACTGCGCATGCAACACCAACCACAACGCCTAATGTTCCAAAGAAACAACAATTATAAGGAGGGTCGTCTGCAAATTAGTAATGGTCAATTGAACTCCGGTGGTCATGTCTTCCAGCCTCACCAACATCATTCTGAGCTAGAACAGACTCGATTCACTGACCAAGGGAATGACCATCAAGATCACTGCCAACTTTTGGAAATAAGAGATTCCACAAACGAGGAGAAAGAAGTGTATGAAACAATCATCGACAATACGCCAGGTGTCAAGCAAAATGAAAGATAATGAATTCATTGTTCCTGTTACAGTAAAGTTTTGGTCCCTTCATTTAATAAAAAGAAAATCTTACGATTTAAAATTGATTTGTTTTTTTTACAGCAAGAGGATATTCTCCGTCGATCGACGTTGGGCCGATCATCGAACTTTAGGTTTGTCAATGAAGGTATACGGATATATCCACTCATTCGTGGTCGATGCTTACTCAGCGTTGCTGATGAAAGAACAATTCTACGCAACGCCAGCATTTGTGCACAAGCATATAATGTACATGGACGCTTCTGTAAGTTCTTGCTTCTCATAAATAATAATAACAAACCACAGTTACTACTACTACCACACTGAGTGACACAACTACAATTTTCTGCAGGATAAATTTAAAGTTCTAGGAGCAAGCACAAAACTACTCAAGGAACAGATTGTGGAAAAAACTATTGGGTACAGACTGCCCAACAAATGTAACATCGTGAGTTCACCCTACTCACTCTATCTGCCCAGTGTTCGTCTTTGATTCTACAACTTTTTCTTGTTACAATGATATTATTCCCTGTCAATTGTTTTAGTTCTTAATACTTGTGAGAAAGGATCCACAATTTATCTACCTCATCATCGTGAATCTTGCAATGCGTCGCTTCGAAATTCTATGTCCTTATATCAATTGCGATGGTATAAAGGAACACTCGGACATTGTCATCGAAAACTTCAAGAGAGCTTACCATTCTGCTTACAACAACTATCCTCACACAATGGCCTCCTTAATTGTCAAACCTGTGCAGAGTGTATGTAACTCAGACAGAGAGTAAGTTTCTTTTATATGTAGCTCTACCTCATTTAAACCATGCATCTTTTTGTTCCACTACACATCCCATAACTACTATTCACCTTCTAATCACAGACATTAATGCTCTCAATTTTCAGGGATGACAGTGCTATTTACACCATGCATTTGATGCCGCTCATTAATATGAATAATAATTCATTTTTTATCAATAATATAAGTTCACTCTCATTGACAACACATCAACATACGTTCATCCAAGCCAGCTGAACATTAAGTTTTGCAATAAATTTTATTAATTTGCACGGTTATGTGTTTGCAGATCCATGTGAAACCGATGAGAGAACAACTAACTTACAAATGATAATATCCAACCACAACACAGGCCATGTATTTGAGGCACTGAGCATCGTCCTCGACAAGTACAATATTCAGCACGAAAGAAGAAGAGTTGGAAGAAGATGACTACTGCTTAAATTAGCCTTAATTTAGCTGGAGCCATCCGAACATTGTTTCAGCCAGCCATATCGACTCATATGTAATCACAACAATGTTTCACCTATTTTTGTGTCCGTCCAAGATATTTGCTATGGATACCGTTAAACACAGTTGTGCGTTCAAATGGTCAAGTCTTAAACTCCTGAACAACAAACATTTACAAATAAGAATCGTATTTTTTTCCAAAAGTTCTAAACATGATATTCAACACATCACTTCCTTGCACTAGAACACCACTCACTTCAATAAGACATAATAAAAGAAACAATTGAAACATAGAGGAAAAACACTATCAATACGTAAGCATCTGACGAAGGAGCTAAATGACTCACCTCCACGTAGAACGTGCCTCTCTAACCACGGACAACTAAGCTGACACACACAAGTGTGCCACCAGTTAACACAGGACCGTCCCCTCTCTATAGCTTAACACCAGTCCCTCCCCAAGCCAAATGAGTCATGGAAACACGACCGTGACTCAAGTTAACAAAATAAGAACCATCATCTGTGATAGACGACTAAACTAAGAAAATACCAAAACAGAAGAACGATCGTGACTTCAACTGTAAAAGGTCCGTGACCTCACAAGTTTCAACGACGAGTCTCTCCAGCAAATAAGTGAAAGCAAATGTTTCAAAAGAAAGGCACGACCATGCCTTTGAGTAACATCATAGTCATGCCTCTCCGAGCGAACGTGTAAGAGAAAGCATTTGCGAACAACAGACAGAACTCTGACTCAACATAACATAGCACATGCCTCCACTAACTAAATAGCCGTGACTTCACTAACAGAATAACTAGAAAATATTACAGAACATACAACCATGACAGTGACTCATACTAACATAACGCAGTGCCTCTCCGAATTTAGTACCGAAAGGAAAGATAACGCCTCTACCAAACATACGACAATGCATCCAATGCCTTCACGGCCATGCCTTTCAAAATCAAAGTACCACCACAGTAATAGAAAGACAGAAATGCAACCGTCGATAACACAATACTCCCACAGCAAGTATCACACTGGACTACCGTGCCTAAAACAGAGAACATATACTGAAATAGACAACATATATTGAAATAGACAACAAAGTGAGAAAATTTGAAGAATCTTAAACACACTCAAGCTCTGCATAAAACCATTTCAAACACACAACCACAACCATATATTCGATATAAAAACAACCGTGCCAAACACAGTACAAACACAAAGGAAAAGTAAAGCCCCTACCTGTCAGTGAAGAAGCTAGCAAACAAATAAGACCAGAGCGTGCCTTGCCTAAAACAAAAACAATGCCTCCCTGAACAAACGACTGTGCGCTACCTAGAATCACGAGAGTGCACATCTGAGTGCTCCTCTTAATACATCTCATCTTATACCAACTCATAGCAACAAATCATAGAGGAAAATATTCTTGAAGGCACCCAATCAAGGAAAACAAAATGGAACGAAAATAAACTTAAATTTCCAAACTAGTCAACTCCATTCGGTTCAAAATAAAACAACCACAATTACAAATTCATCAGTCTATGTAATACTACCCCATACAATAACTACCAAATAACCAATTCATCACACAATCCATCATGCAAGCACTTCCACCTGGACTACACCTCAGAAACGTCCTCGCCATCTGAGATCAGGAAGACAGCGACGATGCAGGATGTCCCTCATCGACAGAAACTGGCGGTATAGCTCATAGCTCACATACCCTTCCTAAAGGAAAATCAAATTAAAACATGAATATACAAAAAAACAAGTATTGTTCTAGCAACAAAGGAAGAAACTAACAAAAATGAAATCTTCACTTACAGTAGCTCCATATTTCAGGTGATCAAATCTAAGTGGCTTCCAATCCCAGTAGTGACGAAGAAGTTCTGGAAAAGATGACTCTAGCTTTGAATAAGATTCGTCAATGATGGCTCCTGCTAAGTCCTCCATGGAGTCCCTTTCTTTGCCGCCTTTGATCATAAACTTCTCTTGGATGTCGATATGGTACCCTTCTGGAATTCTGATGAAATCTTGAAAAAGAGCATCTCTAATATTCCTGACGCCCACACTAGAGAAAGTTATACCTCCATTCTCAAGGAAATCCTTCAAGGCAGGGCACTCCATCCTGGCCCTGCAGAAGTGAAAGAGCAAAACATGATTCCGCATAGCCAGATGCATGACAGCGACTTTTCTACGCCCGTAAAAATCTTTTCGCGTGAACTCCATGCCGAGACCAACAAACTTGTGCTTCTCCTCGCGCAACCAGTCCTCGTACAAGCGAATGATCTCCTCCACCTTACCATCCTGGTTGGTGTACCACACGTCGAGCTTCGTGTTACCATCGGCAACTATAGAATGGTACTCGGTGGTGTTCAAAAAGTCGTCCATGGCAACGAGCAGCAAGGTGCCAATGGAGATTCCTAAGACCCTGTGACAAGGTTGGGGAGTGGCGAGGAGGCTGGGAACTGACTGATGTTCTGTGGCTACAATACGATGTGAAAACCTCACAAACACGGCCAGTATTTAACCTTGGCGAGGGACCTTTGAGTTACAATGCGCATTAACGTGTGAACTAGGAACAGCGAATAGATGGTTGTGCTTCCAAAGCTCATAAAACCATGCACTTCATAAAGTCACGGTTGTGCACAAATATTTGATGCCGTGGAGAAATCGAGGAGCCTCTAACTTTATTTTACGGTAACTGACACACCAAATAGTCACATCGAACAGCCGGCACATCGGTCATCAATTCCTCCTTTGACAAAAAACCAC
This sequence comes from Triticum aestivum, assembly GCF_018294505.1. Classification (NCBI taxonomy): domain Eukaryota; kingdom Viridiplantae; phylum Streptophyta; class Magnoliopsida; order Poales; family Poaceae; genus Triticum; species Triticum aestivum. The sequence continues at coordinate 691,880,731 of NC_057806.1, read as the reverse complement.
CAATGGAAGAATCCAATGAAGCAAACAAACAGCCAGCCGTACGCCTTAGATCCGAAGGCCAAAACTCATCCGTGGCTTATCTAGCTAGATTCACAACATATGTCCATCGATAGTCAAGGCTGGTTTCAGGTGAGGCCCGAGTATGCAGGCACAACACGCACATACATGTCTATCAGGCACGGGTATGCAGGCGCACGATGCACATACGTGTCTATTCCAAAGGCACGGGTATCACCACAGGCACGTAGAGATACAGGCAGCAACTCGTCGTAAACACGTGAATGCAGGCAACAAAGGCACGGAAACGAAACCTCTACATGCACGTGATTCGGCTTGGCAAGGCACGAATACAGCCTTGCAATTAACATTCTCGAGCCATGACTAGACACCCTCTGCGTACAGACATGGAATTGCAGCTTCTCCGACGCACAAGCACGGTTTTCGAATTGGCATTATCGAGGCACAGATACAAATCCTCTGCATACAAATCATCTGGATGCAAAAAAGAGAGGTGGCAGAGGCATCGGTAAGAACACTCTATTCGAGAGGCACGATTGCAAACTCTCAAGAGGGACAACCATGTGACACCGCAGACACATAGACACGTGAAGTGTATCACATGAGGATACATCAAATACAAGCAGCGAATCAACGGTAGAAGTGAAAGAGCCACAGTTTTAAAGTGACTAGAGGCAAGGACGTGTAGAAGCACGGGCATGACGAGTCACAGCCACCGCATCCCCTCACGGACAGGCATCTGGCACCACAGGCACGTAGAGTCATAGCCAGCGTGTCTCCTGAGACAAGCAAATGCAGGTACATGACGCACAGAACTGCAACGTATACAGGCACGGAATTACGACTTTTGTCGCACAGGTACGGCTATCGAATTGGCGTTCTCGAGGCACGGGTACAAACCACCTGAACGCACAAAATAGTGATGGCAGAGGCACGGTTGTGTAGTCTGAAGAGAAACTGCCATGTGACACCACCACATAGAGACATCGCGTGTGTCACGTGAGGTATGGTCCCGAAGAACACAAAGAGAGGAAACTGAAAAATGTTGCCTCGTACGTTACCAGACGTGCGTCTCTTGTGCGAATGTGTAAAACACAACAATACAAACACAAACAAACAGCGGTGAATATAAGCCAAACAAAAAACACGCTTCTCCAAACAATACATATGCGTCCCCTCGCGGACTGGCACCAGAGGCACGTAGAGTCACAGCCAGCATGACGCCTGAGACACACAAATGCACGTACAGGAGACACCGAATTACAACGTATACAGACACGGAATTGCGGCTTCTCATAGTTATCGAAGCACGGGAACAAACAACCTGGATGCACAAAAGAGTGGTGGCAAAGGCACGGATGCGTAGTGTCAAGAGGAACTGCCGTATGAAACCAGCACGTTACACACATGGCGTGTCTCACGGATGTACATGCATAGACGGAAAGAAGCCACGGAAGTGAAGCCTGAACATACACGGATGAATGGATTCTCAAGGCACGGTCCTAAAGCACACAAAGAAACGAAACTAAAATGTTGCCTCGTACGTTAGCAGACGTGCCTCTCTTGTGCAAACGTGTAAAAGACAACAATACAAACACAATCAAACGGCACTGAATAAAAGCCAAACACAAAACGCGCTTCTCCCAAACAATACATATGCGCCACTTCAACAGGTTCTCTAAATATACATGAACTCACGCAAACGTCAACAATGAACTTGCAACATGAAAAAACATAAGAAATTATATTCACATAACATGAGACGGTACTCCATAGGATTGAACTAAAAGTACTCATTAATTATACAAAAAAGAAATGAAAGTCTTCCAGGAATCCATTCTACTCACACCACTTGGACGATTATGCTCAATTGGGGTTCTGCTCAAAAGCATCAACGGCGTCCGGGGTCGGGAAGACAACGAGGATGCATCATGTCCTTCATAGACAGAACTCGGCGGTAGAGCTCGTAGCTGACATACCCATCCTAAAATAAAAAGCGGATGAGAATGAAGATATACATTAAGGGGAAAAAGTATTGTTGTTGCAATAAAACAAAAATATAAAGACGAAATTTTCACTTACAATTGTCGCATATTTCAGGTGTTCAAGGGAAAGCGGCTTCCATTCCCAGTAGTCATGCAGACCTTGTGGAAAAGACGACTTCATACTCAAGTAAGATTTGTTTATGACGGCTCCTACTAAATCTGCCATTGAATCCCTTAGGTTGCCTCCTTTGATCATGAGCTCCTCTTGAAGGTCGATGTGACACTCTCTTGGGATTTTGAGGTAACTGTTTGCGAGAACATCCCTATCGTTCCTGACGTCGACACTAGCGAAAATTATACCTTTGTTCTGAAGGAAGTCCTTCAGAGCAACGCACTCCGTCCTGGCCTTGCACAAGTGATAAACAAGAACATGCTTGCGCATCGTCAGTTGCATAACAACAACTTTTCTACTATGATCAAAATAATCCTCTCGTGCGTACTCCAGATCAAGACCAACAAACTTGTACCTGTCCTCATGCAGCCATTCCTCATAGAGAGTAAGAATCTCCTCCACCTTGTGGGGCTCATTGGTGTACACCACATCGAGCTTGGTATTACCATCAACAACTATAGAGAGACGCTCAGTAGTGTTCCTGAAGTCGTCCATGGAACCGAGGCTGAGACAACAATGGAGTTTGACTATGCTTCTCGTACGAGTCGAGGATGACGGGAGCTACATGCACTTCTCTGGAGGGAATAAGACACGATAACCTCCAGGAATAGACCACTACTTAACCTTTGGGGAGAGACGACTCAGCTACCATGCGCCCATTTAATTGCGAAGGAAACGGTGAATGGACGATTGTGCTTCTGCAGCTTGTGAAACCATGCACTTCAAAAGTCATGACTGCCACACTGTAATCGAGGAGCACCTAGATTGACTCTAGCACGGTATCTGGCACAATGAATACTAACAATAAATAGCCATCGCATCGGTCACCAGCACATCTTTTGACCGAGAGAACAATGAGAGGAAGCAAACAAGATGACCCTGTCGTACAAATACTACATGGGGACTGAAGAAAAATAGAAGCATGGTTCGGCCAGCACAAAAGCCACATGTGTGCCTCCACTTTGCTTTAAAGACAAACCTCAGTGATATCAACGGACCTGCATCTCTATGTCTGTCCATGCTTCTCACATACAAATAACTATGGGCTATCATAGATATTCCTGCCTGAACCCAACGTACATAAAAACAGTGGCTCCCTGGGTCAACAACTGCTTGAAAAAAAATTACAATAACAGAGTCATGAACCATGACTCCATTCCAAATACAAAAGTGCCTCTCATTAGGAACCATCATGCCTCCCCTCAATTTTCCTCCCTGATGTATCGACCATGCCTCTCCTGCTACAACGACCGTGCATCTAATAACATCATCACCGTTCCTCTCCTAAAGACACACCCAACCATATCTGGTTAAACATGTGATTAAAAAAATTAAAGCACAGAAGCAGGAGTATGCTTTTTAGCATGTATAACGGTGCCTCGCAAAAAGATGTGAGGCGGCATAGGCACGTAAAAGACTCCGCTTGGACGCAGCACAGCTGGACAACTATAATGGGAGGCAGCTGGACGAGTCAAACATCTTGTGTCCCCATAACACCTCGGGATACACGCACACCATCTACAACCAGCATTCATTCCATTTCGCAGAATAAAAAATAAAACAAAAAGCACTCATTACTAATCTTGCTCTCTCCCATCTCCTTTATATTTCAATAAGCTTCGAGTCCCTCAGCCACAACACAACTCATTTGCCTTCTCCGTCGCTTGCTTCTAGGGTTCGTGCTTCTTCTCCATCTCCTGCTTCCAGGGTTCGTGCTTCTAACCCACACACAATTGATTAATTTCTAAGTCATACTTCTCTCGTAGATTGCTGGCCGTGGGTGCTTGCCCTACGCTTCCCATCACAAGCCATCTGCCTTATCCGTCCGCCTACTTTTAAGGTTCGTGCTTCTTCCCCGCACACAGTCTCATTTCAAAAAAGTTATTGAAGAGTTTTTATTGGGTCTCTTGATTAACTTCCAAGCTGTGCTTCTCTCGTAGATTTTGCTAGCCGTGTGCGCTTGCCCTAAGCTTCCCCTACCCAAATCTCTGTTCGTCAACCCTCGTTCTTCTTCTGTCACAGGTAAAAAGCATATGCGTAAGCAGCATGCTCCGATCCGTATGTACGTTTTATGTTTAGGTTTTTCATTTGATAGTTATTGAAGCATCAGATCCGGTACAATGACTTCATTCTCTAACGGAATATAAAAAACATTTGAAAATCTAAACAAGTGTTATAAACTCTGTCATACTGCTTTTCTCGAAGGAGTAGATGAGAAGATTTATGGTAAATTTGTAGTTGTTGCCTGCCTTCAATATAGCTACCATATTTGAAGCTAGCCGTTGTCTACCTTCCACGTTGAAGCTTGTTTTTAAATTTTTATGATATTCTTGTTTTCTTAACATAGCTTTTCTGAAATATTTAGGTATGAATTGCCCTGCCTGCCGCCAACCAGGCGGCCCTTGCGAACCACACCCTGAAGTTATCCAGGAGTTTGAGGTTATTCTTGATGAAAATTGCTGGAGCCGCATGGTTAGTAAGCATCACTAACAAATTAGTTGCTTACAACACAGTAAAAATCGTCACTGTCACTCATACCCCCTTGCACCTACACTAGGTCCCCCTGCTGCCACTTCTTCGCACCTGCCTTGTGTTTTCAATTTCCATTAGTTTGCTTGCCTATGCCCTGATTAATATAGTCCATTAATTTATAATACAATTATGTTGTTATCTGTAATTCTTATCAAAAATTCATATCAAATTTAAGAAAACTTTTAACATTAACAGTACGCAAGTTCAAATTTATACTTACAGGTTGTTATTTGCACTACTTTTTTCAGTATGTACCCTGTAATGTCAGAGCTTTTCTCACTGAATACATTGAAGAAGAGAAGAAAGAAGCAAGAAAATTGCGTAAACAGCAGGTAGAGCCAGCCCTTCTTACACATGAAGGAAGGTCTTACAATGCTTTGTTTAAGCATAGGGCAAACTACACAAAGTTCTGCGGTGGTGAGTGGAACATCTTTGCGGCTGATTATGAACTTCGTGCTGGAGACCGCATAGAATTTGAACTACCAGACGAGGGTCTCAATCTCGAAATACAAACATATCGAGATTTCAAAAGACTGCTTCCATTACCCCATGTTGGTAGGTATTTAATATTACAAACATTACAGACTTATCTTCTTTCGCTGTAATTTTATATGCATGAATCGAACTGAATAATATTAACCCCGTGTTGGATGTAACTTTATCTAACTTTAAAAGCTTTTTCTTTTTCTAGCTCTCGACGATCTTTCTTCTGACGATTTCGACCATGTTCACTGTTGTATCTACTCTAAGGATATTGAGCTCACCTACGACCAGACACGATTCTTTATACAACGCCTTTTCAGAGATACTTTCATCTGTTGCCGTCCATTTGTTCATGTCCTGACTCACACTAACACCAAAGACTACGTCATGGTTGGTTACAACTGTCCTTGTTAAAATACCAAAAGTATTTTTCTCATATGTAATATAAACAATACCGACGTAATATTGCTTATATGTAAAATTATATAAAAAAACCTATTTATTCAAACCTAAAACAACAAAACTTCCATTGTTCTCTTAATATGTTGTTTTATCTGTTTACACACAAACCTGAACATGCCAGGAACTATATTACTTTGAATATGGAATTTCTTAATGTTTGTGCACTCACCATATTCAGACATCCTTTTATTTATTGCCCAAGTGACAAATCAACGGTTTTAATTTCTATTTAATTTCGATGTTCTTCTAGAAAATTCCAAGGAGCGTTGTCTCAACACTGAAGAGACGGGTGGACATGCCAACCAATGGCAGGGTAACCCTTGAAGCTCCTGATGAACATACACATGTCATCACTCCTTCATCGTACTACATCTCCAAAAACGACGGCAGGATGGTAATACAAAAGTCTTCTTTCAGAGACTTCATATCAGCTGCATCCTTCGTTGAAAAGAACGTTGTTCTAATCACTTTCAAAGAGCGAAATGACCATTCTGTGTCCATCATCATTCAGCGCATCATGTAGATTCTGTCAGAACCAGCACCTAAAATGGAAGCAAATAGTGCATCTCCTAGAATGTTCAACGCTCGTTTCATCATGATGCCTCCAGGAGCAAAACACTGATTACTATAAGTTTGCTAGATAGGATGATAGAGTAATTTAACTATTATGGACCATGTGCTTGCTTGAACTATCGGAATATTCTTTTGCAACTTATGTAGCTCTTACAGACACTCAACTTGTTGTTTCAACCATCGGAATGATCCTTTAAAACAAATGTTGTTTGAACCATCGAAATGATTCAATCGAAAAATGTAGTTCTTATCCTTTGAAAAGTTCACAATTCAAAAAACAAAAAAAACAAAAAGTTTCATTTTCAAAAATGAAACGAAACAAGAATCAGTTTGTGATTCAAAAACTCTAGCAATACGATGTTATCAAACTTATTCAAACCATCTAGTGAAACATATCTCAATTAAAAACCAAACAGGACTACGTTTTCAAGTCCAAACTATATTTAGTTCAACTTATCCTAAACACACTTGTACACTGAATAACATGAAAACCGTGCCTCCCTAACCAACGAAGATTATTAACTGAAAAAAAACGTTTCACAACAAAGGCACGACCATGCATCCGCTGAATATTCTCACATTTACACGACTACTATCATGGCCAAAGATGCATCACGTCGGCAGCACGCAACGAATAAAAAAATTCAATGAACAAAGACAAGTGAAAATCTTAAAAAAACAGATAAAAAACCCCTGTTTCCGAAACTCTACGCCTGGAACCGCCGTGTGACTAGCAACTGCTCTTTGGCGGTTTCCTTTTTTGCACGACAAAACAACCCTCGCTTTTCTGACTCCATTTCATCCTCTTCCTCGAAAGTTTCTCGCCGGCCGTAGTTCACCACCACACACCTCCAGCCATGGACGACGGGAAACTAACAACATTCACCAAACACATCACTGCCCACGGTACAACCGTGCTCGAGCTGGTGTACACCAACGACCCAAGGACCATGGAGCGGATCATCAACAAGTATGAAGAATGGCTAAAGGAGGATAAGAACAAGTTCGTCGGCCTTGACCTCGAGTACACACGTAAGAGCATTTACATATGACAAGGGGTCGCCGTCGTCCAACTTTCCATGCACGAGCATGTCCTTGTATAACACTACTGTAGGTCCGAGCGCTCCCAGGCGTTAGTTGACTTCCTGCAATGGAAAGCGGTAACTTTCACTAGCGTCGACACCAGGAACGACAAGACCATGCTTGCCCGTGCATGCATCAGAATTCCAGACGAGCACCACGTCGACATCCAAAGCCTATTCTGCATCAAGGGTGGTGGAGAAAGGGACTCCATGGCTGACCTTGCAGCATCCATCATCGACCCCTCATACAAGAACATGAAGAAATCATTCCCAAATGAGAAGCACCAATTCTGGGAGTGGAAGCCACTTTCCCCGATACACCTTGAGTACGCGGCAAAGGACGGGTATGTTAGCTACGAGTTGCACCGTAGAATCCTAATCATCAAGAACGGGCTACGTCATCTCCACCAACAACCAATGAAAGAAAGACTCCGCCCACGTAAGAGCAATGACGAGGGATCTTCCAGCGGCTGGAAGCGCCGGAAGGGAAACAGTGGTTGGTAAATTACGAGAAAATGGATGTCTACATTAAACTAGTAGGAACTACTATTATCATAATTTGGATTGCATGAACCTATGTTGTAAATATGTTTGTTGTTTCTCAAGGATGCTATGTGTATTGTATTACTATTTTACGTTTGAACTTTGAACACAGTGGTGTGCTCATGTACTAATTTGGATTGTATGAACCTATGTTGTAAATATGTTTGTTGTTGCTCAAAGATGTTGTGTGTATTGTATTACTATTTTATGTTTGAACTTTGAACACAGTGATGTGCTCATGTACAAATGCATACTATGTTTTGCATGTCTAAATGCAATTAGTAAGTTATGTCTAAATGCAATTAGTAAGTTATGTCCCAGTACTGAGCAAGCATATATTGTATCCATGATTATAGAACGAGAGATATCTCGCACGATATTGTATTATAATTTTCATACTCAACCTTTACAAGATGCATCGTGCATTTACAAGAATATGTGATGATATCGTTGTAAACTCTCGGTACAATGCTTATTAAACATTGGCGTGAGTAATTCATAAATATTGCAGAAGATCATTCGGTACACAGTCACAAGCGACGAGAACTTTGTTACCTTAACCACATTGGAAAAAAAATCCTTGCCTCCATTTCACATCAAACACCGCTCCGTCCATTCAGAACATCCTTGCTATTGTACACAGGTTCCTCTCCATACACCAGTTATGCACGATGCCACAAAACTAACTACTGTGTGCAACTGACCTATTTACAAGCGTGACTCACTAAGTGTCTACTCAATCCATTCCTGTGGTGCCACGCACCCGTCACCCTAGAGACTACACACATGTGCATCATTAACCGATCCCCTCTAACCAGATATTCGGACCGATGCGTCTACTGCCGTACATCCGTGCCTCTAGAATCTTGACACCAGCAAGTGGGTTCAAAACCATGCCTCCAGACAACCGTGCTTGTACTGACTGTAGTGCCTCTATTTGCTTGATCAACATGCCTCACTTGAAACCCAAAGTAACTCTACGTGCTCCGCACGCGTGATCGCCAATGCAACTTTGGTGCTGCACATATGCGTCTCTCACTATACCCGTACCTCCACAACCGTGCTTGTAGTGACTATAATTCCATGCCTGTGTTTTGCTCAATCCACGTGCCTCACATAAAACCAACAGTAACTCTACGTCCTACACACACGTGCCTCTCGCATGAAACTCATAGTATCTCGCCCGTACAACTTTGGCATTGCACACACATAGCTCTCAGTATACCCGTGCCTCCTCACGACCATGCCTGCACTGACTTCAATTCCATGCCTTCATTTGCTTAATCCACGTGCCTCACATAAAAGAGATACGCAGCCGTGCCTCATAGTAAAAAAACACGTGCCTCTACTGTATTCAAAACAATAACCCCAATTAAATAACATCCGTCCAAAAGAACATCTTCAAAAGAGATGCACAGCCATACCTCTTCTACAAACATACAACAACAATGAACACTTAGGTTCTTAGGTTCATATCGTTTCATATATCAAGACAACATTAACCCATAGCATAGATTTTTAAACAAAATCCATTTATGTTCAAAGGCTATAACTAACATCACTGCGGTAGAAGATTGAAGATTGCAACAAGCCTCCCATCACGCTCTTTGAAAGTTATTAGCATCAAGCTGTTTACTTCAATAGACGATGCCTGGAGAAAATCACTGAACCTTCCTGTTTGAACACCATTCTACTACCCAAGCCAATGAAGTAGGAGCAAGGAGTGCTCACATATACATCATCATCACCAGATTCCAAAGTAACTTCAAGGGTTAAAACGCCAGTCCTAGGAAAAGTCACAAACTCCTTCAAACTCCTCACAACAATACCAGGAATAACCTGACAAAAACATCAAGCTATCAGAAATAGAACAAAAATTAAAAACTATAAATAGAAGAGATAATAAAAATAAATAAATAAACAAAAACAAATAAAAATGGTGGAACAAAATCTGACCATATGATAACCATTAACATTCATGGAATCAATCCTGTGAACAAAAGGACAACACGGTATGTAGACATCATCAAAGAGTTGACACCTCATGAAATACATCTGCTGATAATTAAGAAAAACACCACGGGTGTAATAACAACTCCCAACAAGTTCCATCTCGGAGTCACTCAAACCATCAAGAGCTACAAAATATAATTACACGTGCTCAAGGGAACAGAAAAATCATCATGTGCAATAAAACAAGCTAAAACTTCCTTAAAAATAAACCTTACCAACAGAAGGTAAAGGAGACAACGCATCTCCACGACCAACACGATAAAAATCAATACCAATCCATGTTCCATAGTGTTCAAGCCTAATGGTCATTATATCACGTGAACGAACACCATAATCACTGACCAATCGTTCCCAGGAAGGACCATGGGATTTACTCCTCAACCGACCATGACTAAACAAAACACCATACAAATAACCCTCATTGCACTGAAAAGCAAGATCAGTATCTTCGTCACCCCTCCTTATGGCTAAAGCCCTGCACTCCTCGATGTAACGAGCAAGATGAGCTCTAACACTGCACGGAACATACTGCAGAACAAATCAAAACAAGGATCATAATCAAAACCTAGACAGCATGACCAGCACCAAAAGAAATAAACGTGTGTGCCAAAAATTGAACAATTATAAAATGGTATTCTTACAACACGCCTCCAACAACGCTGATCCAGGACCGCACTGAACCCATCTACAGAAGAATCAACAGAAGAACACGGGCCACCAGGCATACGGCAAAAAGGACAAGCCATAACTGCAAGGAACACAATGATTATCAAGAACTAATCACACAAAATCCAGTTGAAACTTGACACCTGATAGTGTTGGTAGTCCCCACCCGTAACTACCCCATAAATCTCCATATCCCGGAAATATAATGGGAACAAAAAGAGAAACGTTAAAGGGAAACAGGGAACCCACGAAGGCAACCGGTAGGCAACGGCGATCACGCGAACGGGGAAGCGCGGTCGACGTTAAAGAAGGACCGCCGTAAAATCAGGCAACAAGCGCGGCTGCCGGGACAGGGGCCGTCGTAACCACGCGACAAGAGCGGCGGCCGCGACGGACGAAGACGACGGCAAAGAAGGAACAGTGCTCCACGACGGTTCGCCCACACTAGAGAAAAAACAGATCTCAAAACAGATCAAAAGGTTTTACAAAACATTAAAAGTATAAGGACTAAAGTGAAAAAAGGAAAAACCGGAAAGGGAAACCAGAAAGCAGAAAACATGGGAGACGCCGTGCGCGCGACAAATGTCGCACGCGGAGCGCCTCGAAAAAGTCTCTCGACCGCTCCGCGCGTGACACTTGGCACGCGCGGAGCGCTCCCCGACTAATCGTTGCGAGGAGCGCTCCTCAATTAGTGATTTCGTAGCTAGACACCTCGTTGATGAGCCTCCAGTGGGCCACTTTGAGGATCAGATGGGCTGGACCGTGCAACTAAATTAGTATCCTGTCACGTAATCCTGAACTACGTAAGAAACCACCGTAACGACCCCGAATACTATCTGGCGCCTTATGCGTCAGATAACATGCATTCCATTAGTGTTTAAAAAAACATGCATTTCGTTAACTAGCGCAGGCACTCCGACCTGGACCAGCCTATCTAAGGGTGTAATGGGAGAGAGTTCTTCCCGGTTTTGAAGCTTCCCAACCAATTTTTTTTCTCGATTTTGGTTGTTTTCTGAAGTGGTTTTTTTTGGTTTTTTTTCTTTTCTATTTCTTTTATTTTAATCTTCCTTTTTCTTCTCTATTTTATTGTTTATTTTTCTTTACTTTTATTTTGAAATTTTGTGAACTTTTTTTCAAAATATATGAACTTTTCATAATTGATGATTTTTTTCTAATTTTTGTGATCTTTTAAAAAAATAACTTTGTAGAATTCATGAACCTTTTTGTTTTTTTGAGATTTTTTTGAATTTACATTGTTTTCGTATTTTCCCAAAAAAGGTCAATGGTCCACCAGTCAATGGTTGGTCGGTTAATCACAACAATTCAACTGGGAAACCGAGTGAGCTATTTTTGACCAGCCATGTTGACCGGGTTTGACCAATGAACAGTAAATTCGAATAGCAAAATAATCAAAAAAAGGCTGAAATTTTGTGGCAACCAAGATGCTTGCGTGCCTGAAATTGTTTATGCTGTCTACACATTTGAGGAGCTCGTGGCAAAAAAAATAGTTTGGCTGACAAAAAACGGCAAAATTGTGTTTTTTTGCTAGAGCTTCTCGGATGTTATTTAACAACAAAATTTACATGCACCTAGCACGCACAAGTATCTTGGTTGTCATAAAATTTCAGCTTATATATTTTCCCTCACTACCGGAAAACGGCTCTACGCCGACGGCCAAAACTATGCCGACGGCAGCCGTCGGCCTACTTGGATCTATGCCGACAACCTAGTCCTGACCGTCGGCTTATCCTTGCCGTCGGGCTACCCCTACCTACACCGACGGCAACCGTCGGCACAGATCAGCCGTCGATATAGTTTAATAAACGCCGACAGTTGCCGTCGGCATAAACCAGCCGTCGGCATACATGTGGGCCCGGCAACCCCGCCCGTGACCAGCGGCTAACGGCGTCAAAGCTATGCCGACGGTCGGGACGGGCGGCCGTTGGCATACCTCCGCACGCCACGTCACTGATTCGTGGCGCAGGTATGCCGACGGCAGCCGTCGGCATAGGTGCCACGTCATTGATCCGCGGCACGGCGCCCGCCTAAACCCTGCCGTATGTATGCCGACGGCATAGTTATTTCTTTTACATGTGTTTTTTTACATATGTTTTATGCTTTTTTTACATATGTTTTTAATGCTTTTTTTACATATGTTTTTATGCTTTTTTACATATGTTTTTATGCTTTTTTATGTATTATATGAATATATGTGTAGTTTGTAATTTTTTCATAGATTATGAATATATATATATATATATATATATATATATATATATATAGTTTGTATTTTTTTCGAGCACATTAATAATGTGCCGTCATGTTCTTTTGAATATAGGACATTATATTTTATTAAAATCAAAAACAGCTATACCGAAACATCTGGAGGGCAGCGCCATGGTGTGCCCTCCTCATGGACAGTGCCGCCGCCGGCATCTAGAGGGCGGAAACAGCCGCATCGGGTCTATACGGAGGGGACGCATCTCCGAAGTGTTTCTATGGGATGACCTACCACAACCGGGTGGTGTTGTGGCATGTCCGAAGAGGTGGCACGCGTCTCCGGGGCATGCTCCCCCTAACGGATGGCGCCGCCGCCGGCACTTGAAGGGGGGAAACGGACGCATCAGGTCTATACGGAGGGGATGTAGTTGTCGGTTTGGCCCCGGATGTTGCTCCCAGGTGTCCCTCTGGGCTGACCTGACACAGCCGGGTGGAGAGGTCCACTGTTTAAAGTCGGTCCATGAAAAGTTAAAGGGCTAGATCTCGTGGTCAACCGCTCCAGGGTTAGGCGGGACGGGGGCCCTGGGGGTAGTAATGCCACCGGAGCGTCGCACCGGCCCCTCATACATGCGGGGTGGTGTTGTGGCATGTTCGAAGAGGCGGCACGCGTGTCCGGGGTGTGCACCCCTCACGGACGGTGCCGCCGCCGGCACCTGGAGGGGGGAAACGGACGCGTCAGGTCTACACAGAGGGGATCTTCCTGTGGGTCTGGCCCGGTTGTTGCTCCAAAGTGTTCCTATGGGCTGACCTAACACAACCGGGTGGGGAGGTCCGCTGGTCAAAGCCCGTCTGTGCAAAGTCAAAGGGCTAGATCCCGTGGTCAAACGCTACTGGGTTAGGCGGGACGGGGGCCCTGGGGGGTAGCATGCCACCGGAGCGTCGCACTGGGCCCTCATACATGCGGGGTGGTGTGGTGGCATGTCCGAAGAGGAGGCACGCGTCTCCGGGGCGTGGCCCCCCTCACGGACGGCGGTGACACGGTAGTAGACGTTCTGCGGTAACGATGCAGCGTGAATATTATTAAATATTCGGATCGCGATAAAATCATGAGTTTTTTGCATGATATGGGCACATGTTCTATAGGAACGATGGTATTTTTTTCATATTTTCTGGTGATGGAGAAGTATCCAAAAAATTCCCTCTACGCGGATTGCCCTTCGCGCGTCTACGGCTGTGGCCGGCGGCCTCCGGAGACTAGCATGCCGCCAAATCTTGCGTAGGCGGCCTCTCACAAGTCTTGAAGTGCTGTGGCGGTTGCAAACGCCCGGCACGCGTGTCCGGGGTGTGCCCCCCTCACGGACGGCGCCACAACACTTCCAGACTTGTGAGAGGGGGATTTTTTTTGAATTTACTATTCATCGGCCAAACCTGCCAACATGGTCAAACTCGGTCAACGTGCTCAAAATCTGGTTTTGGACCAAATTATCAGGTTTTGTGACTTGAAGGGCCATATGTCTATCAAAAAAAAATCTTAAGGGACTATACTTTTGGGGAACCTGAGGGACCAAAAACATACTGTATGGTTTAAAACATATCTAGTTTTGGACCAAACGTATTATGTTTTGAGATTTGAAGGACGAAATGTCTACCAAAAATTATTAAGGGACTAAGTTTATACTTTTGAGAAACTTGAGGGACCAAAAACATATTATATAGTTAAAAACATACTATATCTGTTTTTGGACCCAACTTATCAGGATTTGTCGCAGTGGTCTCATCATAACGTACGTCAATCCATTATAATTAGAAAATGTTGCACTCTATCCACCACACTTGTAAATCTGAAAATATATGTGATGTATTTTCTCTACTGGCTGTTGGCTAGTGCATACACCTACATTTCAATGTGTATTTCCTTGTAATTTATGTTGGTAACAAAACAATACAACCGCATGACATGATATGTCGGTCCTTATTTTTCTTTCGCCATGAAAGCTGACGCATGCATCCTTGGCCAAGTTGGTCTTAGAGATGAGTAGGGGACGACTTTCAATATCTTATATCGAAATGTTGTGAGGCCTCTCGCACACATCCTTTTGTTGGAATTATTTTTCCTTGACGAGGAACATAAGGAATTTTACAATTTACTCTTCATTTTATATGCAAATAAAGTAAAATAGTAGTACACTGATAATTTGGGAAACGTGCTGTAAATTTAACTTTTAAACGAAGCTTCTTTTAGAAGAAAAAAAATCGCCGGGCAAAGCTATATGTTGGGTCGGGCCTACTGGGCTTATAGGTGGACTGCAACAGAAACGAAGCCTGATGCGTCTTTGTTTTAGGGCCTGTTTGTTTCATAAGTCCCAGGACTTTTTTAAGTCCCAACTTATAAGTCATAAGTCCCTGCCTGTTTGTTTACATCGATTTATAAGTTCCGAGTCCCTGCCTGTTTGTTTACAGGGATTTATAAGTTGATAACCATTTTTCATACAAACGAATTACAAAATAGTGACAACCGAATTAACACTTGTTCATAACACTTGTTCATACAAACGATTAACACTTGTTGATAAGAACCAAAATAAGAGAGAGTACATAACAACCGAGATAAAAGAAATTACAAGCGAACAACACTTGTTCATATCATTGTTGTTTCAAGGACCACAACCCATCAGCGACCCAAACTCTGAATTGATTCATAGCAGCACTGTCCGTCTCATTTGTTGAATCATTTGTTGTGGTCGTTGGCATAGACAATGGTACATAATTTTCATCTTCATCACACTTGTCGAATTCTATATCGGGCAGTTGACTTTGTCTAATAAAATTGTGCAGTGCAATGCAAGCCACAATGATTTTGCTTTGTTTCGGCTGTGGATAACTAGGCAAATGAAACAAAATCCTCCACTTGTTCTTCAAGACTCCAAAACACCTCTCGATGACATTTCTAAGTGAAGAATGGGTGAAATTGTAGTGTTCCTTTTTTCCTCTAGGCATTGTGCCACCACGGTACTCCTGGAAATGATAGGTTAAACCCTTGTATGGTGCAAGATAACCCGGTCTATTTGGGTACCCTGAGTCCACAAGATAAAACTTATTAGGTGGAGGTTTTGGGAACTTGTCACCAAATCTGGATCGTGCATCATTGAAGACCCTCATGTCATGCACTGATCCTGGCCAACCAGCTAGGACAAATGTGAATCTCATATCAAAGTCACACACGCACATCACATTCTGACTCTTCTTCTTATGTCTATTCCTATGCTGGGTAGCAGTGGCAACTGGTACCACAACTTGTATGTGTGTCCCATCTATTGCACCAATGCAATTATCCATAAATGGTGCATACTTTCTAGATCTTAATTTGGAATGCACAGTTCTGAATTGACGATCTACTGGCCTGATGATGTCTTTTGCAAGCTTGATCAGACATTCCAAAACCTTATCAAACTTCCTTACAATTGTCTCCAATGACCTAACAAATCTGTTTTCTGCTTGTCTTACAGATTGTGGGGAACCTACTATCCAAAGAAACAGGCCTAGAGACTCAACTGATGACATTTTTTTAGTGAACTTCAAACCATAGGAATCAACTAGCACACTATGCAATTTTTCAAACACTGGTCTGTGCATTCTAAACATGTTGTAACAAATAGTTTCGTTGCCTAGTGTTGTCATAACCCAATCATGCCCAGACTGTATTGGTACTCTTCTAGGTCCTTTGTTACCGTAAGAGTCCAAGTAGTACATACCAATCATGCAGGCCATCTGCATCATTCTTCTCTTCCTTTTTTGGTGCATGAACAACATCAGTGCTTCATCATCACTGCTGCTCCCATCATCACTGCTGATTCCATCAACACTGCTGTCATCATCCTGAAACATGCAAACATTAGTACAACTTCTTCATTATGCACCACCTCGTCAACTTGAAAACATTAGTACATGCAAATGAAACACACTAACACGCATTCATCATTTAACAAGGTCACACAACACAGGTCCATTACATAGGTATATTATTAAAAGGACAATCAAGATAACTACTACATTAGTACAACTTCTTCATCTTGCACCACCTCTTCAACCAAGTTAGTCTAGCGTCATCACTTGAAATGTTCTCAAATATGACTCTGTTTGCCTCATCTGCAAACAGTTGAGTTGCCATGAAGTACTCAACACTTGTTTCTTCTGCACCACATTTAACTGCCAACATTTGACAATGAGTAATGGATTCCTTAGTGTTGTTTGATTTCTTCTCCTTTGCCTTGTCCTTTGCTTCCTGCCTTTTGTTTGCATATTCAGTGATCATGTCAGAAGTGTTCTCACTATTCATAGTATTGATGAGCCCTGTCATTAGTTTCACCATTGGGCTCTTGTGTTTCTTTCCTGGGCTTGTAGCTGTCTGTTCACCGCCGCTGCATCCCCTCTTCTTGCTGGTGGTGCTCATTGGACTCTGCTCATTTCCATCATCGGCAACATCATATTCTTCATCTTCATCTTCATCTAAGGGCACATAAGCTGATGATCCATCAACTGCCACACCTTGAAATAACTCTATTAGCATATCCAAATACTCAGGATTGCCACCCTTGAATTTTCTGACATCTGGTCTCTCCTGCAACATTAGTTAGGTAATTAGGACAAGGCTAAATAATGTAACCAAGTGTGAGCAATTCAGATGTAATTTGCAGAATAATGTATGTACCTTAATTACTTTTTTCCACCACGCAGGTGATGCGGTTATAGCTCCATCTTCAGTTCGGCCACAACCGGTTTGCTGCCCCAACCACAACCAAGCAGTGTAGTAGCTCTTGAGTCTAGTTATGCAATTTTTGAATTGCTTGGTACTATGGAGGGGGCCAGCACGCTCATAAATTTTTTTCTTCATGTTAGTGTAGGCTCTACTTGTCCAAGTACCATTCACACAGTGCCCATCCCTAGCTTCCTCACAGGCAATGTTACAAAATAGAGTAATATGCGTGTCTGTCCAATCAGCCTTGGCAATGTTTTTCTAAACAAAAAATAACAAGCACACAATTCAAACAAAAGTTGAATCAAGCTGTTTCTAATTCTACACCAACGTATACCATTATACACACAAGTAGCTAGCACAAAAAGAAGATGAACTTGCACCCTGAGACAAAAAAAAGAACTATGTACTAGTGCAATATACCATTGTGCAGCGCAATATAGCAATCAAAAATATACTAGTGCAATAAAAAATATAGCAACAGCAACATTGTATACCATTGTATAGTGCAATATATCAAGCAAAAATATACCTCTCCAAAAGCATTGTTGTCATCATCATCTTCAAAGCCTTCATTCTCGTCGACATCTTCTGAAGACGCAGCAGTTGACGACACACGTTGCTTCCCTGCATTTTTTCCTCTACTGCCGGCCGCTGAGGACCCATTGACTCGACCTACGCCGCGTCCGGTGACCTGGGACAAGGTCCTCCCACGCCCTATGACGCCTCCCTCAACGGCAGCTGCGGCCGGGGTGACGAACGAACGCAGGTTAGAGCCGCCTCGGCCTCCGATGTTCAGAGACCGGCTGCGGCCTCCTCCGCCCTGGGGTACGGGCCTCCCATGACCACGTCCAACCGGAGGAAGGCCATGACCGGCCGACTGGTCAAAGAGAAGTTGCTGGTACGAGCCCAACTCCGGGAAGACGTCCGTGTTGTTGTTGAGATCCAAGAAACCCATTCCCCTCCCGAGATTTCCACCGCGGATGGGCCTTCGGGTGCCTCCTGAGACGAGGGGAATTGAGAGAAGAAGGGGATCTCATCTTCCTCGTCGGCCATGGCGGCGGCTATTGAAGCTGCCGGCGGCGGCGGCGATCGAGCGAGGCGACGAGGGGAACCGAGGCGAATGAGCGGTGGGGCGATGCGGTACGAGGCGACGAGGGGATCGAGGGGTGCGGCGTGGGGCGATGCGGTACGAGGCGACGAGGGGATCGAGCGGTGCGGCGTGGGGCGATGCGGTACGAGGCGGGGAGGGGAGATCGAGCGGTGCGGTCCAGATAAGTCCCAATAAGCTCCTCCCTGAGGAGCTTATTTGATAAGTCCCTAATCACCCCAATAAGTCCCAATAAGTCCCTCCTGTTTGGTTTGGATGGGACTTATAGGGACTTTTTTAAGTCCCTAAACCCATAAGTCCCTGGAAACAAACACCCTCTTATTATAAAGCCTGCAAACAGAAAGCGGAAGCAAACCCTGACCAATCCTTGACCCTGACAGATGAGTGACGCGCAGGAGGCTGCGGCGGCGGCCGCCGCCGCCCAAACCCTAGCCAAGGACGACGCCGCAATCGCGCTGCCCACCATGTCCGCCATGGATCGTCTCCCCATGGAACTGCTCGCTGAGATCCTTCGCCGCCTCCCGCCGCGGGGCATCGCTACGTGCCGGGCCGTCCGCAAGGGCTGGCGCGCCACCGTGGACTCCAACGGGCTGATGCTCGCCGTGGAGCACCGGGTGCCGCACCACATCGGCGGCATCATCATCAACTTCTCCTACGAGGACCGGCCCTACTTCTTCCCCTGCGGGGCCGGCCCTACGGGCATCGGCCTCGACGTCACGGCGCTCGATTTCATGATCCCACCGGAGGTGGACACGGGGCGGGGGATCTTCCTCGACCACCGCAACGGCCTCCTCCTGTACGAGGGCGAGTACGCGGTGTACATGTGCAACCCCACGACGCGGCGGTGGGCGGAGCTTCCACCTTTGCCCTCAGATCGCCCCGGTGCCTACTACCTCCTGTTCGACCCCACCGAGTCGCTGCACTACAGCGTTTTCTTCTTCCCCGAGCCCAACATGCATGATCAATGGATGGAATGGCCGCCGTCTCTATACACGGTGAAAGTGTACTGCTCGAGAAGTGGCCAGTGGGATGACATGACATTTATCCGAGAAGGAGATGCAACAACAGTGGCCACGTGGGCGGATCGAATCAATGAACGAAAGCGCCACGCCGTGTACTGGCGAGGGGCATTCTATCTTCATTGCCCCACTGGTTTCATCATAAGGTACATCTCCTCTGCAATTTGTTAACGAACCAACCAATTAATTTATACCATTTTATACCATACAGTTCTGCATATATAGTATGGAAGAATTGAAAATTAGAATTCCTCTCTTGATCATCATATCATCATAAGCGATGGTTGGTGTGGCTATGGTGCGGGGAATTAGCCGAAGAATGGGACAACATGGCTTGTTGCGGTATCGCTGGTGGAGGCAAAGCGATGGTTGGTGTGGCTATGGTGCGGGGGGTAGAGGGTGCTGGTGATAGAGAAACTGGGGGAGGTGTTAGAGGGATGTTTGAGGCGGTGGTAGCTTGGGAAGGGCATGGTGAGGCAGCAAAGTTTCCAGGTGGTGGGGACAATGGTTCGTCACCTAGCGAGGGTAGGTCCACGAGGGTGAACTAAGCCGTTAGGTGGAAAGCGAGGAAGATGAAGTCACGATGCAACAATTGACTAAAACCTGAACCTTTTTCAGGCAACTTAGTAATAGACGCTCCTATACTCTACATGCTTGGCAGAAATTACAAAAGATTTCTTATGCACTCTATCATCTTCAACAACATGAAACATGCCATGATGTGAACGGAAAATCACACTAGGACTCAGAGAAGTAGCATGACTCCATCAGGATCACCTACTTCAACAAGAGTAACAGTAGCTTGAATCAAACCATTCTTCATTTCAATGTCTAGGCAGTTGGTGCCTAGCCTATGAACTAGCTCATGTAGTTTTTTGGATTCTTCTGGGAGAACATCTCACATTTTCCTTTTGCAAATTTGACCACAAATGAATACAACAACATATATGTTATATAATAGCAGTAGGATCATCTAGAAAATCACTGTCATTATTCACAACTTAACTCCGAGCCTAGATGACTTCCGCCACATCGGCAGGGAACATTTTACCCTACCACAGAAGAAATTTCCCAATCCATTCATCACATATGAAAGTTCATGGCACACTACAAACCCCGCTTACAGAATGTGCCATCGAACATGAAATGAAAAGGTGATCAATTATCTCTTGAGCATCACAAAACAATCATTTCTACTTAGTCCACCCTCTATGCAACCAAACATCTCCACTCCAAATGGTTATGTGAAGCACTAGCCAACATGAGATTTTAATCTTGAACAGAAGCTTTAGTTCCATAAATATTTCTTTGGGGACAGAGGAATATCACAATGTAGTTCTAAATAGAAGGATTTGACAAAGTAAACACCATTGGATCCATGAATCCAAATAAAATTGTATATCTCTAAAATACTTACATCACTAATTAGCTTTTCCATTTGTGCCCACTGATCTTTGTAATGCCTCCAAATATTTCTTATGAAACTTAAGCCATTCAAGCCTATATTCATCACTGTATCTAGCATGATGTTGTGAGGGAAAGTGATAGTGAAAAGCTCAAAGAAAGTTTTGTTTAAGGGTTTATCCTGTTAAACTTATCCTCCTAGAGCCACTCATTTTTTCCATTAGGAACTATCCATTTCAGAAGATTTTTTTGAGAGATCTTTAATTTCCATTAACTTGGAGCAAAACAGAGATTGGTCTGTTATTTGGTTTACGGGGATTGGGTCAGAGTAATATTCTCAAGATAGGTTTTCTTGAGAACATCTCGCCAAACACCTTGATCAACTCTAATTTTCACAACCATTTTCCAAGTAAGCTTATATTTATCAAATCCAGTTTCAAAACTCCTAATCCTCCCATATCTTTAGGTTTACCTATAGTCCCTCATTCACTATGCATTTGGTAGTTCTCCAAATCCTTTTGCCAAAACAAACATTTACTAAATACATCCACTTGACTTTCAATTTCTCTAGGCAAAGTCTCCCTCTAATGGAAAATAGTCATTTTTCTATAGGTTTCCATGAAGCATTTAAATTCTCTTATTTGTAGGAATCCTAAGTAGATCATGGTCAAAGATCTCAACTTGAATGTCCAAATATCCTCAGTAAGAATCCACAAAACAGAACAACTCACTTTTGCAAAAACTAATTTAAGTCCAAACGTTGATTAGTATAAGCAGAAGATAAAATTTAGTTTCTGGCCGTTAACTTCACCATCTTTAGCAAAAACAAATTGTGATAAGTTTACGGGAGGATTGCAATCCCTCTAGGTTGCAGATGATCTGCCAATCATGTGGTCATAAGATGCATATATGGTGGTAATATCAGCTACAATCATCTAAATTAATATTGTTCTTTTTGTATAGTCATTAAAAGGCTTTTGAAAAACACATATGAATAGGTTTTCATTGGAGAAGAAGACTTCTGTAGTCATCAGATCCCCGGAAGTAGTGGTGATGCCTCATATTACTGCTTGTGAGCCTGAAATGCATCTTGGGAAATCAAAACATGGAGTATACTGCACAACCATCTATGGATCCCAACTTCAAGCATGGGTACTACGAGAGGAATCTAAACCATGTCTAGTGCATGAGTGGGAGCTAAAGTGTCATTTTGGACTTATTCCATCTTTTCAACGATGCTACACTAGAGCGCAAGGGTTGCGTGATGGAGAAGACAACGAATGGGACTCTAGTGGTGAAAGTCATCCTGATGATTCTGAGGAAGAAGAGGCTGAAGAATTAGATGAAGATATGGAACAATATATTATATCTAATAATGGCATACGCTTTATGGGGTACCATCCAAACAAGGAGATTGCTTTTCTAGTGACCCGTAGCTTATATGGGTTTGCTTACTACCTCGGTACCTCTAAGTTGCGCTACTTGGGATCACTTTACCCAGATGGATGTTTAATCCTCAATATCTGGCCTTACATAAGTCTTTCATCTACACTCCTTGCATGGATGATTTGCTTCCTACTTGCAATGACCCATAATAACATCTACTCTATCCTCACTATAATAGACTGCTTTGTCTTTAATCTAGTGTAATCAGCACTGCACTTTGCAGGAATGTACTTGTATCAGGTGTTGAAATTGAACAAATGCTTTGGTGACAGAGCCTGACAATTTATGATCATCCATGACATTTTCTTATCTGCTCTCATTGTTGATTCTAGTGATATTGTTGTTTCTCTATCATATGATTGTTTGAATTCTCTTATCGATAGTGCTACAAAACAAACATCTGTAGCACGCACCGATCTACTAGTCTTCTATTATGGAAACTACCAAAATGCACAAGCCTCCATTGCCAAAAATGGAAGCTCTTGTTCAACCTTTTTCTTGGGTGCGGTCGCCCTGGTGGGCCTTGTTAATTACCTGAACAGAGAAGACACTCACGTGCCTTGCTCCTCCCATCCCTTCACCTTCCTCCTCCCTTCTTCCTTCGAGTTTCCTTTGGCACCTTTAGTTCTTGAAAGTGCACCTTATGACCTACTGGGTTGGGGTGATTAATGATAAGGCAATTAATAGGTGTAATATTTTTATCAAGTTTGTTTTACGAATATAATCACTAAAGCAAATAGTATTGGTAACCCCCTGCTTTTGTGCTAACGAATGGTTGGATGTAGATAGTCCCTACCTTTTTTACCCAAGGGTGACATTCGCATCAACTTGTAGGAAGTACTTATATTAGACATGGATTCAAACAAGCAATTGTTGTCATTAGAAGTTTTAGTTCCTCGAACTGAATTATCACAGTTTACTTTAAAAGAGAGACTTATGGAATGAAATAGGCTAGGGCATGAAGACTTTATTTACAACCTTATACTTGCAATTAGGATCTTGTCTTGATTTCCAACATGGTACTGGTAGACACCGTTATGAACGTGTAGTTGTGTGAGATGCATCTAAATAAGGTCAAGACCGATCAACAACCTACATCGTGAGTCTGTTGTCCAGCCAAGGCCTTCAGTCTTGCGGGGTTACCTCGATTATTAAGGATTTATCTAGACCAATTCATTGGGTGTTTAATGAATGCACCTCATGGCCCCAAGGATTTGATTTTGGTACATTATGAATCCTTACTATCACCCCACCCGATTGGTCTTGTTCAGATCAGGAGGGGTTTTCCTATTCAGCCTCTCATTGTCGCTGGAGTGTGTTTTCGGATGTCTGCTCGACTTTCCATCGCCGTGGGATGTAGCTGATTTTGGTGGGTCCTTCCTCGCGTCGTGCCAGGTGGGTGTTCGGTTGTCACATGATGACATCGGCACGGGTGAGAGTACATGCCTCGTTGGGGGTTTCAACCATTGTCTTCCTGGTCGTTGATCGGTGTGTGATGGACTGGCATGTTGCTGGTCTTGGTCGTCTCCTTTCGGTCATTTCATCGTTGGACCTGGATTGGGTTTTACTGTGTGGTCTTCTTGTCCTCACGCTCGTGCCTATTCCATTTGACTTGGGGCATTGCCATACCAAGTGGTCCCAAACTTTATCTCTTTGTCACCGTAGGAGCAAATTCCAATCCTGAACTATTGGGACATGGACCGAGTCGGTCCAGATGGTGCGCCCTGCACCCGTTGAGTGTAGAGTGTAAGGCAAGTGGCGCCTTGATTGCCAAGCTCCTTTGAGACTAAGTACCTCGGAAGCCAAGTCCTCGTGGGAGAATATATCAAGCACCCTGTGAGGGAAGATACATGTGGGTGTCGGCCCTAGAGGCTGCCTATGGAAGGGCATTACCTGCCCAGTATCCTGACGTAGCTGCACATGGACGGCTAGCATGTTTGGCGGGCTTACTTGGCTCTTGTTGGTCGCACTGCCGATTACGATGGCTCGGAGCATTTGCCAAGGCGGAGGTGGTGTGGTCCAATCAGTGTCATTCGGTTGGTGTGGGATTGGATGGGTAATGCTTGCTTTGGCTTCTTTATACAATGTGCTCGATGGGTCGGAGTGGGATGGGATGGGTAACCACTTGCTCCGTGCTCAGTGAGCGAACACGGGATGTCACGGGTAATGATTTGCGGGATATGGCTACTTGACGTATTCTCGGCTTCTTGCCCGGCTTGGAAAACTCATGTTAGAGAACCCTTCAAAGAACACAATATCACTCCAAAACATTTCTTCAAGAAATTACATCACCCACCAGTGCAAGACACCTCAAAGCTTTGAATGGTAACTCATTTCATAAGTCGATCAGCTTGAAGCGCAAGGCCACATGACGAGATCATTATCATACTTTGTGAGCTTGAGATCTAATTCCGGCTACAGAGAGGGGAATGCCAAAACAAAGAGAAGGATTTCACCGGGTATAGAGCAACGGGGCAGAGTGGGTTGTGTGGCTGGTGCAAGATGTGGCGCAGAGAGCCATGGAGATCATTATCCATCCCATCAGACCATAGGAGCCACATCAACACATACCGATGGTCCTTTTTGTTAGTTTGTGTCGTGTGTTTGACTCCGGTCATGGTCATTTCCTGATACACAGTCGAGGGTTCGGTCGAGCGAGTGGTTATGTGCGCTCGGCTACAAAGAGGGGATCACCAAAGGGGAAAGAAGGCTTCCGCTGGGCATAACATAGCGGCCTAGGCAGGTTGTTTTTGCTGTTGGGCTTGGTTCCAACCGAATCCCAGAGCCATAGAGGGTCGTGCAATTTATTGTAGTGATCACTCACGTTTGACTGGCATGCATGGGTCCTATTTAGCAGGATTGTTCGAATCTATGTGGGTTTCCACTTGTCAGGACATGTCGTGCGATAGTTGATTGATGCATTTAATGCGACCTCGCAGCTCATTGGCCCCGTTGTATGGACCAGCGTCACCCCGAATAGACCCAAACAAGGTAGGACCCACTACAAAAAATGTACAATTCCACACAAAAAGGAAGGAAATACGAATGTCACACCTTGCCAGATCTACCACTAATGCACGACACTAATTTGTGTAGCACTAGTATATACTTTTACCCAGCGGGCTAAAAAAATAATGGCCCCGGCCAATGGCATCATAAACCCAAAACAAGCGCACACTTCAGGACGGAAACAATAAAAGCATGGTCAACTATCTTTATTCGACTTCATATTTCAATGTATAACTTCATTTCCTTTCCTTTGTTGATCCTTTTCCCATAGAAACAAACTAAACAAAGGGATTTGTAATCTTCTGCATTTGTTAGTCATTAGTGAAAAGATCAAAGTGATTTCTTGGAATATAGGGATTGTCCGATTTGAACAATGGTGGAATGAGTGTAAACTATATCATCAACTTCACGTTGCAAGACCTCTAATGGGTAGTATACACCCAGATGGGCATCCTCCATCAACCCAGGTAATAGTCCACACAATGACCGGCACATCGGAATACCCGACTCAACCGCATTAGGAAATCGCAAATAGTCACCATGGATAATGATATTGCCATCAACTATATATAAATATATAGATTCGGGAGACATATAACCGAAAATTTACAATTGTCGACATACATTTCTCAACTAGATTGCAAGCAATATTTCGAGTGATTTAGATCCAAAGAACATGGGCATGCAAAGTGTGAACAACACTCAGACTCAACACAAATAGAAAATGCAATCTTGTTAGAAATAATCTGACTCACTCAATAATGGGAAGGTATTCACAAAGCAGTATATACCTACACCAATTTAATTCTGGAAACATGATGAGAACAACGAGGTGGTGAAACATTGAGCAAGTCTTATAGCACAATGGTTCACGTAGATACCAAACTATTCTCCAGAGATGGAATCTCTTTCTGATACCTTATATCATTGACAGTACAAAATCATATATCTATGCAGTGATTACATATCCATGTGGATCACTAGATTCAGACATAAGTACTCTTGATGGAATCTTAATTCTTAATCAAAATGCAAAACACAACATGTATTGTGTAAAAATCAGTAAGTCACCATACGGCTTATTGTTATCGGTACATTTGGTACAACCGACATAGTTAGTTTCTTATACACAAGGATCACTCCTACAATGATGATTATCCATGTGTGTTTTTCACACAAAGGATTACTCCCGTGTTGACGAAGCACGTGATCATCTAAACGACGAAATTTGAGATGAAGGATTTGTGTAAAACCTTGAGAACCTTTGCTCATACATTATGATACACTATTTGTCTATATCCAAAATGTATAGTTGTATTCATTATGGACAAGTCTTATTCATCTGTAATTACCACGGTTGTTCAATCTCTAGATGTAGAGAAAGATCCATTAAAACCGTGAGTTGATGAAAATGCGAAATTGGGACACAAAGTTCCATATCATAGTGTCATTGGACCCACCACACATAATTGGTTGGTGCTCAGGAATATCTTTTGATATTTCCAAGGCATCATACATCTTGTCCTAATTTTCCAGTTTCAGATAAATCCGGACACCAATATCATTGAATAAGTCGATCAAACCCTCACTATTTCAGAGTGTAGACAAGTTTTGTGTTCCTACTAGGTGTGGTAGTCATCCCATGGAAGTCTTCGAAACAGTTCTTAGTGGTTACATCCACCAACCATTCTCTCAAAGTTAATGTTGCTTGTGTTGCCCGGATACAAACATGTTACATAATAAGAAATGTCACTATATTGCACATCTTGCAAGTCAAATCATGGGACAACCTTGCTGATTTGTTCATGAAGTCTTCACTAATTCAGAAACATGTTCCTGAATTACTCATGTTCAACGCATCATATTATAGTCTTTCTTCCTTTATGAGTTTATTTTTACAGGTTCTCATCCAGGTTTTTAACAAGGTAATATCAACACAAAATCATATGTCATACTTTCTATTTTCCCCACTAGGGTTTTCAGGAAAGTATATACAACATATGTATTGTCCTTTAAATTCTATGGGTTTCTCATATTGAGTTGAAAGGGGCAACAACCATTACATGTTGCACCATTTTCTCCTTATTTTTTCCACTTGGCTTGAAGGAGTTTTGGCAACATATCAAACAATACACTCCTCATATTTTTCCCATAGTGTTTTTGGAGGAGTCTCTAATCAAGATTATGATTCTGCATGGACAAGTGTGTGAATCAAGGGAGCGTTAGCAATTAATTAAGCACATGTTTAATAATTATATAAATCCAATAGTAACCGTGATGCGGTTATCTCACCTGGAGAGATGCATCCCTGTTTCTCTCTATTGCAACATACGTCATCCTTCACTAGCGTCTCCCCTGTAAAGACGCCTCTTCACTGGCGTCCCTTTGTACCAGTATATGTATCATCATTGTTATTAATAGAGAACCCCTGTTTTGAGATTACTGTTCATTATTGATTCTCTCTCTCTCTCTCGATCTCAATCTTCACCTTCCAACGTGGGTGGAGCCACTGGCAAAAGGAAAAACGTGGGTGGAGCCACTCGCAAAAAGAAAAAAACGGGGGTGAAACCCAGCATCTCATTTATCGTGTTGAGCGCGCAGGATCAGTCTGTCGGCTTGTATAATGATGGTACTAGTCATACTTTTGAGATAGCTCTCTGAGACCACGGAGCGCTAAGAAGCCATGCATTGTCTTGCCGCCACGCCAAGCAGCCCCTCTTCAAACGTGCAACACTTTTCCGGCTGCTTCACCCTTCCAGCAGTGAGGGGCCTCGAGCTGCTCTCACCAAACGAGGCGCACTGCAGTACCAACATGCCTGCGCGTCCGGGCCAGTACCGGATCGCCGGCCGAGGGGATCCTCCCAGTAGGGCTGCGGGCCGAGTCTCTGCCATGCCATGTGGCGGTGGCCATTGACGGGAACTCGCGTTGGGCGCACGCACGGGGCATGCCGACGTCGGCCGGGCACGCCGCTTTGCAGCCCGCGCTGGAGGAGACGGTGCGGCTCTCATGCGACTGGGGAATCCGCGTGCTCACTATCTTCGCCTTCTCCCATCGGAACTGGAACCGTCCCAAGGTAATATATATACTGCTGATCCTTAATTGATCTCTTCTGCATAAGCATAACCATTGTTTAAAATGTTTGGGAATTCGCAGAAGGAGGTTGACTTTGCTATGGGCGTGTTCAATCGGTTCATCCAGGACATGTCGCCCAGTTTGTAAGGTAGTAGTACATTTTTGTTTTTCGTTTTTTGTTTTTGAGATACCACATGCCTCTCATTTTTCCCCCAAAAAAGATGCAGATCCATCATCAAAGTTTATTGTAACTACAAAGCGTTTCAAATATATTAAAACTTAGATCGAGATTCCGAGACCACCTAACTACCACTACCACCGCCATAACAAGTTGCCGAGACCACCTAACTACCACTGTCACCACTCACACAGTCATGTTACTATCAGATACATATCATTTGAAAAGTAACAAGTGAAAGAAAAAGAGCACTTCCTGCGAAGGAAAAAAAAAGCACAAAGCTCGGTGCAACCAGGCACTAACAAGATAATATGACTTCATCACATACCCTTATTGGAAATGTTTGGATCGCCATCCAATCCGGTTGAAGAAACTCCGTCTAACCATCTTCTCTCGGGTTGATTGTAAGATCCTATGTGCTCTCATTTAATGGCCCCATTGAACTGCCGTCTCCCCCCCCCCCCCCCCCTCTCTCTCTCTCTAACAATTGCCTTATCGATTTGTCCCTCAGTGCCATTTTTTTCTTTTTTTCTCATAAATTGTGCAGGGAACAAAATATTATGAGTCAGTAAAAAAACTTTAGTCTACTACAATCAGGTTTTTTTTCCCCGGTTCCGTCTTTTCCCGGGTGTGGAGCCGGGAAAACTGATTTCTGGAAAATCTTGGATTTTTCTCTAGTCTAGGCTTTTCCTTAGCTACCACTTTGTTTATCTCGAAAAAATACAACATTTATAAGATAAAGACATGCACTAGAGAACATGAGCTTATCCATCCAACTTATTTTGGAAGCGGACTTCAATACACTTCCTTTCCTTATTCAGGAGCTTACAAATGTGATTTAGAACACCAAGATACTAAAAGGGAAGAGAACCTGACTCATAACCAAACAACTATTTGTATCAATCCTCCTCTTGCTTTGGCTTTCCCAAACCAGAAAGTTTGCTCTTAGGTAAGTTAAACTTAAGGCCCAAAATTGCTGAAACAGATATAAAATTAACATCATGTTTATAGCCTTCTCAATGTCATGCTCCATGTATATGATGGTGCCATCCGCATACTGCAGAACCAAGACCCACCATCAACAAGGTGTTGAATAAGACCATTCACTTGGCTAGCCTCTTTAGCTAGCTCAATGAGCACCACCAAGATACCTTCAACAATGTTGTATAGGATGGGTGACAAGGGCTTATAGAAATTTCAGCAATGTTGCATAGGTGTTTCAAAATTTCATAGATCGACCTTTTTCTGCCAAAGTTCCACTTACGAGTGGTTTCCATTCATTAGGAAATCCATCAGTTTTGTTAACGAGTTTATATTTTACATCAAACAGAAAATATTAAACAAATTTTCAAAGAATTCGGAACATTGAAGGTAAAGCACGCATCAGTTTAAATGTTGTTCTCACAATCATATATTCATCGTATATTGGGGGCAGTGGATAGTCAGAAAAAAGATGTGTATGGTAGATGGAGTGACAAAGAATTAAGGAAACTAGAGAATACCCCGCATGTTGCTGCTCAATCGACTGTAATATATTTCAAATGATTTGATTGTATGAAACATGAATAGTGGAATTAATAATATATTTACTAAAACTGAAAATACATGTATACTGTATTTGGTTATCGTGGTATAATATAATGGAAAACAAAATTCCATGCATGTTGAGTGGACCTTTGGTGAGATGGCATGTGCGGTGAGGTGGGATTATGCGTGGGATCAAGTAATAATGAAAAATATTTTCTCATGCATGTTGTGGTGGGCCTTTGATGAGGTGGCATATGTGCATGCTAAGATAATAAAGATAGTGGGTTGAACTACTTAGGGCGCGTTGCTGCGGAAATTGTTGGATGAAATTTTGGGTTGATAACATAAGGGCCAAAATTTAAAATACATATGACTAATTATGTATAGTTGTAACAATATTTAGTGAACATACATAGAGTAATTAAATAGAAAACATTTTCTCATGCATGGTTGAATGTTGAGATAAATAAGTTAGTATGAATGAATCTTTTAGGTATATACGATAGGATTTTATAATCCTTGCCTCTTTCCTCCATCACCACTGCCGTTGTGGTGAGAAAAATGTCATTCTTGTCCTTTGACATTTTAGCTTAATTTTAATGGAGCCGCACTTATGACACCACTATGTCCACACTGCATCGTAACCAACATGTCCATGTAAGATACCCACATTTCTTCTTGCCTTTCTCCATGCATCTTACTCCTAGGGGCCTTCAGGTTGGGTAATTTGTAAATTGAATCCCGACTACAAAGACAGCCCCTGGGAGCTTGACAAGTATACTACTTCACTTGAATTAGAAACTGAGAGTGGAGTGTTAGTGTGTTACTTAGGACATGTTGCGTGCTTGTTTTGAAACGGAGGTAAAAAATTTACCTCATTCATTAATTAAGAAGAGAGTAGAGTTAGATTACAGCCCGGAGCTACAAAGGGATTACTCTTCAAGAATGATAGGACCCAATTTCTTAATTAATTAGCTCCCGCGGTTACCAAAAGTTTTGTCTCGAGATTGATGTTGTTGAGCAATACTGGAGGTGGCATGCACTTGTTGTCGAAGACACGAGCTTTCCTTTCGTGTGCTTATGGATGCTATGTATGTAGCTATTCTAATTGCTTCTACTAATACTTGTATTGACTAATAATTAGTAGAAATTCTTATGTTTTGCAGGGATGGGATTCGTCTACACATAATCGGTGACTTGCCAAGGCTCCCGGCTTATCTGCAGAAGACTCACAAGATGCCGAGGAGGAAACAAGAAGCAACTCACAAACCGACCTGATGCTAGGTATCGGCTACAGTGGGCGAGCGAACATCTTGCAAGCATGCCAGAAGCTTGCCCAAAAGGCGCACAACAAGCTGCTCAGACCGGAGGACATCGATGAGTCACTATTCGCCGACGAGCTCGAGATGAGCTGGACAGACGAGTTCCCTTACCCTGACCTACTCATCAGGACCAGCGGCGAACTCAGGCTCAGCGAATTCATGCTTTGGCAGTTGGCTTACACCGAGCTCTTCTTCACCGACGCGCTCGGGCCTGATTTCGGGGAGGCCGAATATCTCGAAGCTCTTATGTCCTTCCAGAGCAGAGAGAGGCGTTTTGGTAAAAGAATACTGTAGCGCATGAAATAAAAGGGCAAAATAACGGTGCGAGTGACGTGATGATCCATCGTGTTACACGGCATGAATAGATTCTCTTCTTGTGGAGATTCCGTCTCCACCGTATATCTTCTGTACTTATGTTCGTTTTTATCACCTTCAATGTATTTCCATCACGAGGAATGCTGCAGTCTGCTGTACTTGCTGGAGCAGGTTTGATAAATAAAGTTATCTATTTACCTAGACTATCTTTAGTGTATCTATTTCTGCGTTGAATGTGTTTGATAAATAAAGTTATGGTTTTATAAATTCTTATTTGTATCATTACAAACAATATGGTTATACAGCCCTCTACAGATGATATGCTAAATAATTATGTCATTTGTCAATAATACATGTAGTATGTTTACGATACATATGTTCGAAGCCACTACTGAAAAATTGGTGTTTGCCGAGTTCAATTTCACGGCAGCTTGGAAAACCTCCCCTTCGCAGAGTACCACACTTGGCAAACATGGGGCTCGATAACGACCTCCATTTGCCTAGGTTCTCCGAAAAAACACTCCAACACAAAAACACTCGAGCTATATGCTTGTTGCTGAGATCCCGTAGGACGGCACTCGGCAACAAGATTCCACATGTCCCTATCCTCTGCAGACAATTGGGCCACTTTTTTCCATAATTTTTTAAAATATGGAAAGTCTTTTCTCGAGCATTTAAACAAGTCCCTTGGCAATTGGCAAAGGGCGCTCTCAGTTGCCGACACATGGAACACCTTGCTGAGTTCCACACTCATGCTCACGGCAAAGGTGTGTTCATCAGTTTTAATTAATTTTACAGCCAGCCCACAATAACAGCGTACAATAAATAGATGCACATATCACAATTTATAGGGCATTTCAAACACTGGCGGAGGGCTCCGGTGGGCAGGGTATGGCATCCGCCATACCTTGATTCTGGGGCAATTTTTTTATACCTATGCATCTATCGATTGGCAGAATCTGGATCGGCATCGGCTGTTTCGATCGACCGCAGCCAGCAGCGCTGGCCTGATGGGCCGACGCATCCAGCTGTTGGGCCACGCAGGCAGGCACAACAGGTTCGATTCGATTGAGAGTGTCTAAAAAAGGTTTGATTCGATCGAGCGGCCACACACACAACGCACACGCACGCACGCGACCAACTCTACCCAAACGCGACGCAACCCTAAGCACTGGCGGAGGGCTCCGGTGGGCAGGGTATGGCATCCGCCGTACCTTGATTCTGGGGCAATTTTTTTTATACCTATGCATCTATCGATCGGCAGACTCTGAATCGGCATCGACTGTTTCGATCGACCGCAGCCAGCAGCGCTGGCCTGATGGGCCGACGCATCCAGCTGTTGGGCCATGCAGGCAGGCACGACAGGTTCGATTCGATTGAGAGTGTCTAAAAAAAAGGTTTGATTCGATCGAGCGGCCACACACACAATGCACACGCACGCACGCGACCAACTCTACCCAGACGCGACGCAACCCTAAGCAGCTAGCGCGATGGCGGCTGCTGGCCATGTCGCGAGGACCAGGCGGGCGACTGATGACGGGGGCAGGCTGGGGGCTTAGAGGGCTGCCGCAGCGAGCTCCAGCGAAGGAAGCAAGCGGCGGCTTCAGTGGCGGTAGAAGCAAGTTCCAGCAGACGACGGCAGTTGGGAATTTTCCTGGTCATTCCCCGGTGTACGAACCAGAGGACTAATTGCAGCCACTTTGTTGGGTATTGGCAAATTTTCTTCTATCAGTTCTGCAGGATCTGAACCAACTACAGTAATTCTGAATATAACGGATAAAAATTTATGTAGCGACCTTGTACAATATGGTGGAAAGTTTGTCTATATTTTCTCATTCATGCTAGTGTACTGTGGACGCACAAGTTTTTGTTTTTAGATGATTATGCATAAAAGCTAATAAGATGCCCAACCGGCGCAGTTCTAGACGCCATTGAAATCTTCATTATTGGTTTGTTTTAGGTTATTTTCCTATTGAAATATGCCTACATTTTCATTGTATTGGGGTTTCCGTTTGTAATGTGTATTGACTCTTTTGATTTGCATCAAAAAAATTCTTTCCTTAAGACTTCGCCACACCTTAAAAAAAATTCGTCCTCCACCTCTGATTTCAAATATACCATGGCACATTATAAATTCTAAAAGAGTTTGGTCTGATAATCGGATGCCTACTGAAATTACTATTTTCTTCGTGAATTACAAAAAATGCTAAAAGGAGAGCACCAAGAATGTGATAAAATCAATACGAGGCACATCGTCGATCATCCGAGAATCAAGCAATCATACGAGACATGATACTGAGATTTGTTAACGGGGTCCACTAACATGGAGGCGGCCACGGTATTTGACTGCAGCTTCTCGGTTAGATATAGCTTTGGTCTTGTATGACTTTGCTCTTGCCAGCATGTTTATTTTGTGTGTACATGGCTATGTGCATTTTAACTATGCAGATGCGAGTGTGTCTCTTTATGTTTGTATCCACTTGGTGTTTCAGTTTAAGTCAATAAAATCCATTCGTTGTTGAAAAGGATTTGTTGCCAGCATGTTTTTGTGTGTGGGTGGGTGGCATTCAGAATGAGTGTCTTTGTGTTTGTATCCACATGATGTTTCAGTTTCTATCATTTGTTGAAAAGGATTTGACTGCGGCCATTGCTGGAGCTTGTTCGTTACTGTAGTATTTTTGGTACTTTTGAACACTGTAGCACCAAAGCAGGCCCAGGGCCGGGCTAGCCTGGCACCTCCCCTGACCTGCGGCGGCGGCGTACGTGTTGCACACAAATCAGAACCCAGCAAACTTCACTCCCGTTCTTTGTATCTGTCATCTATCACTAGCGGCCCAATAACACTCTGATACAGTAGCACACTTTTTTTGGACGTAGATTTTTGGCTCTGGGAGCATATGCTCCTTAATAAACAGTAAAATCAAAATAACTAGTAAATAAATTTGGAAATTCTAATGTTTAGATGTTCGTATTAGTGTAACAAGTGTACTTGATAATTTTCAGGCCACATAGGATAGCAGTGCTTCTTCGGCAAAAGAAAAACAAAATTAAGTATAACATTTGACGTTCTACTTGTTTTTTTTTCACAGGTCAAAATGCTTACATTTTTTCTTGAAAATTTGCATGTATCATTTGGATGTGACAATAAACACATCTATTTTTTTCCGTTTGTTTGACATTTGTAAAATCCACTTTTAGCACGCAGGAGCATGTGCTCCCTAGAGCCAAAATGGATTCCGACTTTTTATTTCCTAAAAAAGAATATTGTAGAGCTAAAGTTGTACTTAGCATATAAGTACAAAACCACTATCAACAGTAGAACTAAAATTGTACTCAGCATACAAGAGACTCGTGATTAGGGTTACCACGTTTCCCACCGGCATTGTTGTCGATCTACTTCGTCTCCTCTCGCTTTAGAGCTATGAAGGCGTGGTGGATCCAGGCCATTGTCGGTGGAGGGCTCCTGCTCCGTTTTTAGATGTTTTTTTATTTTTCTTTAGGGTTTGTGTCCTGCTTAATAAGACGAGGCGGCAACGGTGACTCTTTTAGTATGAAATGATGTTCTCCTCGCCTAGCCCCCGTCCCAGAAGTGTGTCTAGCACCGTCGAAGGGCATGTGGAGGTGTGTCTCGGGCGGAGCTTAAGGGATTCGGCCGGTGTTTGTCTTTGGTGGATCTGCATACGTGTGTCTACATGTTGGTTCCTTCCGATCTATGCTTCTCTTCATTAGCGACGATTGCTGTTCTGGTGCGCTCATTCTTTGGGGCCTTAGCACGACGGCTTCCCGATTGTCCACTACAACAAGATTTTCCTGTTTCTGGTGAAGGAGGGGCAATGAAGGCGGCACGCCTTTAGCTCGCTCCAGTGCTGGTAGTTGTCGCTAGGTGGTCTATGAAAATAGATGTAATTTCTAGTGCTTCTTGTGTTCTTTGCACCGCCATGATGTTTGATGAATAGATCAGAAGTGTTTGTCGCAAAAAAAGAAACAAGGATAGAAAACCATAATCAACAAAAAAAACATTGTCTAGCTACATTTATGAAAAAGGAATTTGCACTGTAAAAAATGAATGTATTACTTCCTATGTTCCAAAATATTTGAACTTCTAGAATTTTCCTAAGTCAAACATCCTTAAGTTTGATAGGGAATTTTACTAATATAAATATATATAATATGATAATATAATTTATGTAATCAAACTAATTTGGTGTTGTAGATGTTTGTATATTTTTTTATAGACATGGTCAAACGTAAAGAAGTTTGACGTAGGACAAACCTAGAACTTCAAACATTTGGGAACAGAGGGAGTACTAATCAAACATTTGCGCCGACGATTACGACCATGGATGACTAGTACTAGCAAGTTAATGTAATCAATTTGTTTTTTAGATGATATTGTAATTAATTTGGACCCAAGAGGCCAGAGGTTAGGATGCTATATGGTATTATTAGCAATCGCCATTGTTTCTTGACCTCAGTGTTGCATGTGTTGGCATCAGGCTCAAAGAGTTTCAATCGAATCAATCGGCACATCATTGCACAGTTAAATATATGAAGCGTATCTTCTGTTTCACACATGTGTTTTCATTCCGCAATGAATGGAACCTTTTTTGCTTGTTATTATTCACATCAATCTCTTCATTCATGCTTTATTATATTGAGCATGTGATGCACACGCGCTTGGTTTTAGCTGCACACAGGAGATACGCTTGCAACGGGAAGTGTGTTCTCCTTCTATGATAGTGTAGTTTTTGATAAAACTTATGATCTTTGAAGGTACTCTACGCATACTTTGCCAGCTGGCTATGATTCTGTTGTTATTATAACATAGGGAGCTGATGAAAGCTGATTTGAAGAGATTTCCATTTAAAAGGAGGCATTCTCCTGACCTCTGTATTGATTGATGCACACAATCATCTTTTAATCGCAGCATTTCAGATCCATCAGAAAATCATACAAGGAGATGAAAAGAGGCCAGGACAATCAAAATAGAATAAGATTATATGATGGGCTCTTTCTATTCACCAAGCCGGTACTGTTTTCAAAGTACGGGTCTTAACTCATAATCGTAACTTGTTTACTTTTCATTGCACATGTGAGATGATCAATATTAATTTCTTCCAACACAAAATTGCTAGATAAGACTCATTGGATAAGCACAAAGTACATTTCCCCGCAAAGTGAAAATGCAAACTACATTTTTGTTGACAAATCTGTCAAGCCGGGCGTAGTCAGGTAAACTTTCCAAATCGGCCGATCGGCCAAGTCTTGTGCTGGTCGCCTAGTGGCGCGCTGGGTGTCCTCCGTAGGACCCGCACGATTGCTCGAAGCCCACCCATATCCCGTTGCCAGCGGCTCTGACAACCCATGTTTCTTCCCCTTATTCCCCAACACAGAGCTCCTTGCCGACTCTCCCACCGCGTTGCGCTGCGGGAAGGTGGCACCGATACACGATCAGCGGTTGCTGAGGCTGCGGGCTAGCACTACTAGAAGAAAGCCTACTAGCAGCGTTGAAAATACCTATAGCAATAGCGCTGGATCCAGTGCTACCGCTAACGCGCTACAGCTAAGTTGTAGCAGTATAGCGCTGCTTGAACCAATGCTACTGGTAAGTATAGTTAGCAGTAGCACTGCTCCGACCAACGCTACTACTAACTATCTGTAGCGCTACATCGAAGCAAACACTGCTACTAAACCAGCACTGCCGCTAGATGCCTACCACCGTAATTGCTAATTAATATTGCTGCTTTCATATTTTTATGTCCCCTCTACATATTTGTGATGTATTTGTGCATGCCATATATAGTAGTTTCATTATATCATACTAAACATGCATTATTGTCATCATATCATACACATACAGTAGTCTCGTCATACTCATACCATCATCATCCAACACAAATATCATCACATATCGAAAATAGTGATACACAAGTCATGTCAATGTCTCGAATAAATACAACTGCATGGTCATGGCACACACACAAGTTTCACCATCTCTATTTAAACCATGATGTAGAAGAGAAGAGTGATCAGTATGAGCAAGAGCGCGACTATGTAGTACTTCTTGAGGCACCGGTTTCGCTCCCTCTCTTGCCGGAGTGTCCACCTCAAGTAACTATTTTCCGCTTCAGCTCTGCTGTCGAACCCTCTGTGGCTAGTGCCCGGGTACTTGTCCAGCTGGGCCTGTGCGTCTGGCCAGTGGTCATACATTCCTGAAACTCTCCCAACGAATATGGCATAGTAGTCCTTCGCCATCTCTGATCTATGTACCTGCATCGTCGGTTGATGAATTCAA
Source organism: Triticum aestivum (assembly GCF_018294505.1). Taxonomy (NCBI): domain Eukaryota; kingdom Viridiplantae; phylum Streptophyta; class Magnoliopsida; order Poales; family Poaceae; genus Triticum; species Triticum aestivum. Next base: position 691,842,530 of record NC_057806.1, on the reverse strand, counting down.
CGATAATATGCAACATAATGTACTTGAGAAACACAAAGAGGCATAATTAGCAAAATATAAGCAACCAATAGTAAACATAAATAACGAAGTTCCTCATACCCAAACTAATTAACTAGAGCAATCTATGCTAGTTCAGGAGGACGGTTTAATCACATCACGGAGTTTCGCGGTGCATAAATTCAAAGTTTTGCCACAGAAAGACAGTAGTGACACATTGTCATCAACAATCAGTCCTCCATGTCGGCGTTCCAATCTTCATAGTTAGGGAGGAAGCACCCGAGCTTGTTGAAAGGTTTTAGGTCCAGACGCTGAGCGGGTAGTAGTGCTCGGACATCATCCCGCGTGATGGGCCCATGGTACAACATCCCTGTTAGTTCGAGGACCTCCTTGATACGTCCATTTTGCATCATGCTTTTATATCGATATTTATTGCATTATGGGTTGTTATTACACATTATGTCACAATAATTATGCCTATTCTCTCTTATTTTACAAGGTTTACACAAAGAGGGAGAATGCCGGCAGCTGAAATTCTAGGCTAGAAAAGGAGCAAATATTATAGACCTATTCTGCACAACTCCAAAAGTCTTGAAACTCCACGAAAGTCAGTTTTGGAATATATAAAAAATATTTGGGCGAAGAAAGCACCAGAGGGGGGCCACCCACCATCCACGAGGGTGGGGGGCGCGCCCTACTCACTAGGCGCGCCCCCTGTCTCGTGGTGCCCCTGGTAGGCCTCCGGTGCCCATCTTTTGCTATATGAAGTCTTTCGCCTAGAAAAATCAGAAGGAAGTTTTCAGGACGAAGCGCCGCCGTCTCGAGGCGGAACCTTGGCAGAACCAATCAAGGGCTCTGACGGAGCTGTTCTGCTGGGAAAACATCACTTTGGGAGGGGGAAATCATCACCATCGTCATCACCATCGATTCTCTCATCTGGAGGGGGTCAATCTCCATGAGCATCTTCACCATCACCATCTCATCTCAAACCCTAGTTCATCTTTTGTATCCAATCTTTGTCTCAAAACCTCGGATTGGTACCTGTGGGTTGCTAGTAGTGTTGATTACTCCTTATAGTTGATGCTAGTTGGTTTATTTGGTGGAAGATCATATGTTCAGATCCTTTATGCATATTAATACCCCTCTAATTATGAACATGAATATAATTTGTGAGTAGTTATGTTTGTTCCTGAGGACATGGGAGAAGTCTTTCTATAAGTAGTCATGTGAATTTGGTATTCGTTCGATATTTTGATGAGATGTATGTTGTCTCTCCTCTAGTGGTGTTATGTGAACGTCGACTACATGACACTTCACCATTGTTTGGGACTAGGGGAAGGCATTGGGAAGTAATAAGTAGATGATGGATTGCTAGAGTGACAGAAGCTTAAACCCTAGTTTATGCGTTGCTTCGTAAGGGGCTGATTTGGATCCACATGTTTCATGTTATGGTTAGGTTTACCTTAATACTTCTTTTGTAGTTGTGGATGCTTGCAAGGGGGGTTTATCATAAGTGGAATGCTTGTCCAAGTAAGGGCAGTACCCAAGCACCGGTCCATCCACATATCAAATTATCAGAGTAACGAACGCGAATCATACGAGCATGATGAAAACTAGCTTGACGATAATTCCCATGTGTCCTCAGGGGCGCTTTCCTTTATATAAGAGTTTGTCCAAGCTTTTCCTTTGCTACAAAAAGGATTGGGCCACCTTGCTGCACCCTCTTTACTTTTATTACCTGTTACCCGTTACGAATTACCTTATCACAAAACTATCTGTTACCGATAATTTCAATGCTTGCAGAGAATACCTTACTGAAAACCGCTTGTCATTTCCTTCTACTCCTCATTGGCTTCGACGCTCTTACTTATCGAAAGGACTACGATCGATCCCCTATACTTGTGGGTCATCAAGACTCTTTTCTGGTGCCATTTCCAGGGAGTGAAGCGCCTTTGGTAAGTGGAATTTGGTAAGGAAAAATGTATATAGTGTGCTGAAATTTACTGTCACTTGTTACTATGGAAAGTAATCCTTTGAGGGGCTTGTTCGGGGTATCTTCACCCCGACCAGTAGAGCAAAGAGTTGCTCCTCAACCTACTGAACCTACTGAAAATGTTTACTTTAAAATTCCTTCGGGTATGATAGAGAAACTACTAGCTAATCCTTTTACAGGAGATGGAACATTACATCCCGATTTGCACCTAATCTATGTGGATGAAGTTTGTGGATTATTTAAGCTTGTAGGTATGTCTGAGGATGTTATCAAGAAGAAGGTCTTCCCTTTATCTTTGAAGGGAAAGGCATTGACATGGTTTAGGCTATGTGAAGATATTGGATCGTGGAACTACAACCGATTGAAATTGGAATTTCATCAGAAGTTTTATCCTATGCATCTGGTTCATCATGATCATAATTATATATATAATTTTTGGCCTCGCAAAGGAGAAAGCATCGCTCAAGCTTGGGGGAGGCTTAAGTCAATGTTATATTCATGCCCTAATCATGAGCTCTCAAGAGAAATTATTATTCAAAAAATTATGATCGGCTTTCTCTCAATAATCGCTCCATGCTCGATACTTCTTGTACTGGTTCTTTTATGATGAAGACTATTGAATTCAAATGGGATTTATTGGAAAGAATTAAACGCAACTCTAGATTGGGAACTCGAGAAGGTAAGGATTCAGGTATAACACCTAAATTTGATTGTGTTAAATCTTTTATGGATACCGATGCTTTTCGTGAATTTAGCACTAAATATGGACTTGACTCTGAGATAGTAGGTTCTTTCTGTGAATCATTTGCTACTCATGTTGATCTCCCTAAGGAGAAGTGTCTTAAATATCATCCTCCCATTGAAGTAAAAGTAGTTGGACCTATTAAATTTAAAGAAAAGACTGTCACTTATAATGTTGATCTTATTGTTCCTACCGCTTATATTGAGAAACCACCCTTTCCTGCTAGAATAAAGGATCATGCTAAAGCTTCAACTGTGGTTCGTAAGAGTAATACTAGAACACCTACACCCTCTGAGCAAATTAAAGTTGAACCTAGTATTGCTATGGTTAAAGATCTCTTGGTCGATAATATTGATGGGCATGTTATTTAGTTTTGTGATGAAGCTGCTAGAATTGCTAGACCCGATACTAAAGATAAACATGGACATGTTGTACGCATGCCTGTTATTTCTGTTAAAATAGGAGATCATTGTTATCATGGCTTATGTGATATGGGTGCTAGTGTCAGTGCAATACCTTATTGAAGGAATATGCCCTAGAGGCAATAATAAAGTTATTATTTATTTCCTTATAATCATGATAAAGGTTTATTATTCATGCTAGAATTGTATTAACCGGAAACATAATACATGTGTGAATACATAGACAAACAAAGTGTCACTAGTATGCCTCTACTTGACTAGCTCGTTAATCAAAGATGGTTATGTTTCCTAACCATGAACAATGAGTTGTTATTTGATTAACGGGATCACATCATTAAGAGAATGATCTGATTGACATGACCCATTCCATTAGCTTAGCACCCGATCGTTTAGTATGTTGCTATTGCTTTCTTCATGACTTATACATGTTCCTATAACTATGAGATTATGCAACTCCCGTTTACCGGAGGAACACTTTGGGTACTACCAAACGTCACAACGTAACTGTGTGATTATAAAGGAGTACTACAGGTGTCTTCAAAGGTACATGTTGGGTTGGCGTATTTCGAGATTAGGTTTTGTCACTCCGATTGTCGGAGAGGTATCTCTGGGCCCTCTCAGTAATGCACATCACATAAGCCTTGCAAGCATTGCAACCAATGAGTTAGTTGCGGGATGATGTATTACAGAACGAGTAAAGAGACTTGCCGGTAACGAGATTGAACTAGGTATTGGATACCGACGATCGAATCTCGGGCAAGTAACATATCGATGACAAAGGGAACAACGTATGTTGTTATGCGGTCTGACCGATAAAGATCTTAGTAGAATATGTAGGAGCCAATATGGGCATCCAGGTCCCGCTATTGGTTATTGACCGGAGACATGTCTCGGTCATGTCTACATTGTTCTCGAACCCGTAGGGTCCGCACGCTTAAGGTTACGATGACAATTATATTATGAGTTTATGCATTTTGATGTACCGAAGGTTGTTCGGAGTCCCGGATGTGATCACGTACATGACGAGGAGTCTCAAAATGGTCGAGACATAAAGATTGATATATTGGAAGCCTATATTTGGACATCGGAAGTGTTCCGGGTGAAATCGGGATTTTACCGGAGTACCGGGAGGTTACCGGAACCCCCCGGGAGCCATATGGGCCTTAGTGGGCTTTAGTGGAAAGGAGAAAGGGGCAGCCCAGGGTGGCCGCGCGCCTCCCCCTCCCCTAGTCCTATTAGGACTAGGAGAGGTGGCCGGCCCCCCTCTCCCTCTTTCCCCCTCGGGGAATCCTAGTCCAACTAGGATTGGGGGGGGGGAGTCCTACTCCCGGGAGGAGTAGGACTCCTCCTGCGCCCACCTCCTGGCCGGCGGCCCCCTCCCCCTTGGCTCCTTTATATACTGAGGCAGAGGCACCCCAGAAGCACACAAGTTGATCCACGTGATCTATTCCTTAGGCGTGTGCGGCGCCCCCAGCCACCATAGTCCTCGATAATACTGCAGCGGAGTTTAGGCGAAGCCCTGCTGCTGTAGTACATCAAGATCGTCACCACGTCGTCGTGCTGACGGAACTCTTCCCCGACACTTTGCTGGATCGGAGTCCGGAGATCGTCATCGAGCTGAACGTGTGCTCGAACTCGGAGGTGCCGTAGTTTCGGTGCTTGATCGGTTGGATCGTGAAGACGTACGACTACTTCCTCTACGTTGTGTCAACCCTTCCGCAGTCGGTCTGCGTGGGTACGTAGACACCACTCTCCCCTCTCATTGCTATGCATCACATGATCTTGCGTGTGCGTAGGATTTTTTTTTTGAAATTACTACGAAACCCAACACTTATACTTTATATAAAGAAATTATGCATGATATTGCACCTGCTGAGATAGAAGAAATTGATGTCACTATTAAGCTTGACAATAGAGATACTATTTCACTAGTTGGGATTGTTAGAGATGTTGAAGTCTTGTGTGGGAAAGTTCAATATCCTACTGATTTTCTTGTTCTTAGTTTCCCACAAGATGATTTTTGTCCCATTATATTTGGTAGACCCTTCTTGAATACTTTTAATGCTAAGATAGACTGCAAAAAGGATGTTCTTTCTGTTGGCTTACGGGATATGTCTCATGATTTTAATTTTGCTAAATTTCGTAGACAACCCCATGATAAAGAATTGCCTAGTAAAGATGAAATTATTGGTCTTACTTCTATTGTCGTGCCTCCTAATGATCCTTTAGAACAATATTTCCTAGACCATGAAAATGATATGTTTATGAATGAAAGAAGGGAAATAGCTGAAGTATTCTTTAAGCAGGGACCTATTTTAAAACACAACTTGCCTATTGAAATTCTAGGGGATCCTCCTCCACCCAAGGGTGATCCCATGTTTCAACTTAAACCATTACCCGATACTCTTAAATATGCTTATCTTGATGAAAAGAAGATATATCATGTTATTATTAGTGCTAACCTTTCAGAGCAGGAAGAAGAGAGATTATTGAAAACTCTGAAGAAACACCGTGCTGCTATTGGATATACTCTTGATGATCTTAAGGGCATTAGTCCCACTCTATGCTAGCACAAAATAAAATTAGGGAAAGATGCTAAATCGGTTGTTGATCACCAACGACGGTTAAATCCTAAGATGAGAGAAGTGGTAAGAAATGAAATACTAAAGCTTCTGGAGGCAGGTATAATTTATCCTGTTGCTGATAGTCAGTGGGTAAGTCCTGTCCATTGTGTCCCTAAGAAGGGAGGTATTACTGTTGTTCCTAATCATAAAGATGAATTGACCCCACAAAGAAATGTTACAGGTTATAGAATGGTAATTGACTTCTGCAAATTAAATAAAGCTACTAGAAAGGATCATTACCCCTTACCTTTTATTGATCAAATGCTAGAAAGATTATCCAAACATACTCATTTTTGCTTTCTAGATAGTTATTCTGGTTTCTCTCAAATACCTGTGTCAAAAGAGGATCAGGAAAAGACCACTTTTACGTGCCCTTTTGGTATCTTTGCTTATAGACGTATGCCTTTTGGTTTATGTAATGCACCTGCTACCTTTCAAAGATGTATGACCGCTATATTCTCTGACTTTTGTGAGAAGATTGTTGAGGTTTTCATGGATGATTTTTCCGTATATGGAACTTCTTTTGATGATTTCTTAAGCAACCTTGATCGAGTTTTGCTGAGATGTGAAGAAACTAATCTTATCTTGAATTGGGAGAAGTGCCACTTTATGGTTAATGAAGGTATTGTCTTGGGGCATAAAGTTTCTGAAAGAGGTATTGAAGTTGATAAAGCTAAAGTTGATGCTATTGAAAAGATGTCGTGTCCTAAGGACATCAAAGGTATAAGAAGTTTCCCTGGTCATGCCGGTTTTTATAGGAGGTTTATTAAAGACTTCTCAAAAATTTCTAGTCCTCTGACTAATCTGTTACAAAAATATGTTCCTTTTATCTTTGATGATGATTGTGTAGAAGCATTTGAAATACTTAAGAAAGCCTTGATTTCTGCACATATTGTTCAGCCACCTGATTGGAATTTACCCTTTGAAATTATGTGTGATGCTAGTGATTATGCTATAGGTGCTATCTTAGGACAAAGAGTTGATAATAAATTAAATCTTATCCAATATGCTAGTAAAACTCTAGACGGTGCCCAAATCAATTATGCTACTACTGAAAAAGAATTTTTAGCAGTTGTATTTGCTTGTGATAAGTTCAAACCTTATATTGTTGATTCTAAAGTAATTGTTCATACTGATCATGCTTCTATTAAATATCTTATGGAAAAGAAAGATGCTAAACCTATACTTATTAGATGGGTTCTCTTGCTACAAGAATTTGATTTGCATATTATTGATAGAAAGGGAGCTGAGAACCCCGCTGCAGACAATTTGTCTAGGTTAGAGAATGTTCTTGATGACTCACTACCTATAGATGATAGCTTTCCTGATGAACAATTAGCTGTCATAAATGCTTCTCGTACTGCTCCATGGTATGCTGATTATGCTAATTACATTGTTGCTAAATTTATACCACCTAGTTTCACATAGCAGCAAAAAAAAGTTTTTCTATGATTTAAGACATTACTTCTGGGATGACCCACACCTTTATAAAGAAGGAGTAAATGGTGTTATTAGACGTTGTGTACCTGAGCACACTGGCGGAGGGCTCCGTTGGGCAGGGTATGGCATCAGCCATACCTTGATTCTGGGGCAATTTTTTATACCTATGCATCTATTGATCGGCAGACTCTGGATCGGCATCGGCTGTTTCGATCGACCGCAGCCAGCAGCGCTGGCCTGATGGGCCGACACATCCAGCTGTTGGGCCACGCAGGCAGGCACGACAGGTTCGATTCGATTGAGAGTGTCTAAAAAAAGGTTTGATTCGATCGAGCGGCCACACACACAATGCACACGCACACACGCGACCAACTCTACCCAGACGCGACGCAACCCTAAGCAGCTAGCGCAATGGCGGCTGCTGGCCATGTCGCGAGGACCAGGCGGGCGACTGATGACGGGGGCAGCTGACGGCGGCGGAAGGCTGGGGGCTTAGAGGGCTGCTGCAGCAAGCTCCAGCGAAGGAAGCAAGCGGCGGCTTCAGTGGCGGTAGAAGCAAGTTCCAGCAGACGACGGTAGTTGGGAATTTTCCTGGTCATTCCCCGGTGTACGAACCAGAGGACTAATTGCAGCCACTTTGTTGGGTATTGGCAAATTTTCTTCTGTCAATTCTGCAGGATCTGAACCAACTACAGTAATTCTGAATATAACGGATAAAAATTTATGTAGCGACCTTGTACAATATGGTGGAAAGTTTGTCTATATTTTTTCATTCATGCTAGTGTACTGTGGACACACAAGTTTTTGTTTTTAGATGATTATGCATAAAAGCTAATAAGATGCCCAACCGGCGCAGTTCTAGACGCCATTGAAATCTTCATTATTGGTTTGTTTTAGGTTATTTTCCTATTGAAATATGCCTACATTTTCATTGTATTGGGGTTTCCGTTTGTAATGTGTATTGACTCTTTTGATTTGCATCAAAAAAATTTCTTTCCTTAAGACTTCACCACACCTTAAAAAATCGTCCTCCGCCTCTGACCCTAAGCAGCTAGCACGATGGCGGTTGCTGGCCATGTCGCGAGGACCAGGCGTGTGACTGATGACAGGGGCAGCTGACGGCGGCGGTAGGCTGGGGGCTTAGAGGGCTGCCGCAGCAAGCTCCGGCGAAGGAAGCAAGTGACGGCTTCAGTGGCGGTAGAAGCAAGTTCCAGCAGACGACGACAGTTGGGAATTTTCCTGGTCATTCCCCGGTGTACGAACCAGAGGACTAATTGCAGCCACTTTGTTGGGTATTGGCAAATTTTCTTCTGTCAATTCTACAGGATCTGAACCGACTACAGTAATTCTGAATATACCGGATAAAAATTTATGTAGCGACCTTGTACAATATGGTGAAAAGTTTGTCTATATTTTTTCATTCATGCTAGTGTACTGTGGACGCACAAGTTTTTGTTTTTAGATGATTATGCATAAAAGCTAATAAGATGCCCAACCGGCGCAGTTCTAGACGCCATTGAAATCTTCATTATTGGTTTGTTTTAGGTTATTTTCCTATTGAAATATGCCTACATTTTCATTGTATTGGGGTTTCCGTTTGTAATGTGTATTGACTCTTTTGATTTGCATCAAAAAAATGCTTTCCTGAAGACTTCGCCACACCTTGAAAAATTCGTCCTCCGCCTCTGCCTGAGCATGAACAGGAACAGATCCTATGCAAGTGTCACTCTGAGGCTTATGGAGGACACCATGCTGGAGATAGAACTGCACATAAGGGATTGCAATCCGGTTTTTATTGGTCTACTCTCTTCAAAGATGACCGTATGTCTTGTGATGAATGTTAAAGAATTGGTAATATTAGTAGACGTCAAGAAATGCCTATGAACTATTCACTTATTATTTAACCATTTGATGTTTGGGGCTTTGATTATATGGGACCGTTCCTTCCTCTAATGGGTATACACATATTTTAGTTGCTGTTAATTACGTTACTAAGTGGGCAGAAGCTATTCCAACTAGTAGTGCTGATCATAACACCTCTATTAAGATGCTTAAAGAAGTTAATTTTTCTGAGGTTTGCAGTCCCTAGATATTTAATGACTGATGGCGGTTCACATTTTATTCATGGTGCTTTTCGTAAGATGCTTGCTAAGTATGATGTTAATCACAAAATTGCATCTCTGTATCACCCACAGTCTAGTGGTCAAGTAGAATTGAGTAATAGATAGGTTAAATTAATTTTGCAAAAGACTGTTAATAGATCTAGAAGGAATTGGTCCAAGAAACTTGATGATGCATTATGGGCCTATAGAACTGCATATAAAAATCCTATGAGTATGTCTCCATATAAAATGGTTTATGGAAAAGCATGTCACTTACCTCTCGAACTAGAACATAAGGCATATTGGGCCACTAAAGAGCTCAATTATGACTTCAAACTTGTCGGTGAGAAGAGACTATTTGACATTAGCTCACTTGATGAGTGGAGAACCCAGGCCTATGAGAATGCCAAACTGTTTAAAGAAAAAGTTAAAAGATGGCATGACAAAAGGATACAAAAACGTGAGTTTAATGTAGGTGATTATGTTTTGTTATATAACTCTCGTTTAAGATATTTTGCAGGAAAACTCCTCTCTAAATGGGAAGGTCCTTACGTTATTGAGGAGGTCTATCGTTCCGGTGCCATAAAAATCAACAACTTCAATGGCACAAATCCGAAGGTGGTGAGCAGTCAAAGAATCAAACATTATATCTCAGGTAATCCCATAAATGTTGAAACTAATGTTATTGACACCATAACCCCGAAAGAGTATATAAGGGACACTTTCCAGAACGTTTCAGACTCCGAAAAGGAATATGTATGTGGTACAGTAAGTAAACCGACTCCAAAACAGTTCTAATAGCAATTTTTCTCTGTTTTGGAATATTTAAGAAAATAGGAAAATAAGAAGCAGTCCGGGAAGGACACGAGGCGTCCATGAGGGTGGAGGGCGCGCCCCCTGCCTCGTGGTCACCTCGTGTGCCCTCCAGACTCCATTTTCTTGCACGATACTTTTTTGGTCAGTAAAAATTCATTATATAATATCCCAAAGGTTTTGACCACCGTACCACACAAATATCCTCTGCTTTTGTTTCGAGCTATTTTTCTGACAGATCTAGATCACCGTGACGTCTCCAAGCACCCCCAAGGACAAGTTTACCGAGAGGTTCATCAACCCCTACCTTGCGGAGGTGCTGCAACACGCTCAAACCATTGAGTTGCATGAGGGGGTGCTGCACATCCGCGACGTTGAGGGACCAAGGAGGACTGGAAGCATGGAGACAAGACTCGAAGCAATGGAGCAACAAGTTTTCAAGTGCCAAGGGATGGTGGAACGCGGACTCGACGCCAACCACATGATGATCACGGAGTTCACCAACAATCACAAGCTGGATGCCAAGAACATTGGGGAGACCATCTTCAAGCTTCACGAGAAAATCGAGCACCTCCAAGCCCAGATCTATGACCTGCAAAACCAAAACTATGAGTATGGATATAGATTCAAGAGGATGAGTTTGGATACAAATTTGAGGATCCCGGAGACTCGATCATCCTTATATGATGGTGAGCCTATGCCTTGGAAGATGGATGACAAGCCTACATCATCAACAACTCCATCATCACTACCACCAAAGGAGAATTGAGTATCGGGTATGGGCACTCCCCTTGGCAACTGCCAAGCTTGGGGGAGTGCCCCAATATCGTATCACCATCACACTTCTATCTTTACCGTTTTTCTTAGTTCGATCCTTTTGGTAATATCTTGATCTAGTAGAATAAAGTTTTAGTATGATCTAGTTTAGAGTTTTGCTTTATGATCCTTCTAGGTAATCAAGTCCGTGAGCTATATATATAATAAAGATTAGTTTTGAGTCGAGCGCTTTGCTATATTGCTATGATCTTGAGGGAATAAAAGAAAGAATAAAAAGAAATAAAGAGATCATATTGATCTTATGGAGTGTAATGACTTCACACATAAAGAGTATGATGAATAAAAGTTGTTGAGAGTTGACAAACATACTTTTGGTCATCGTTGCAATTAATAGGAAATAATAAAGAAATAGAGGTTTTCACATATAAATGTACTATCTTGGACATATTTTATGATTGTGAGCACTCATTAAAATATGACATGCTAAAAATTTGATGTTGGACAAGGAAGACAACGTAATGGGTTATGTTTTCTTACATCCGAAATAAAATTATATTGTCATGGATCATCCAACATGTTGAGCTTGCCTTTCCCCCTCATGCTAGCCAAATCCTTTGCACCAAGTAGAGATACTACTTGTGCTTCCAAATATCCTTAAACCCAGTTTTGCCATGAGAGTCCACCATATCTACCTATGGATTGAGTAAGATCCTTCAAGTAAGTTGTCATTGTTGCAAGCAACAAAAATTGCTCTCTAAATATGTATGATCTATTAGTGTGGAGAAAATAAGCTTTATACGATCTTGTGATGGGGAAGAAATAGAAGCAACGGACTGCATAATAAAGGTCCATATCACAAGTGGCAATATAAAGTGACGTTCTTTTGCATTAAGATTTCATGCATCCAACCATAAAAACACATGACAACCTCTGCTTCCCTCTGCGAAGGGCCTATTTTTTATTTTTGTCCTTTACCTTATACAAGAGTCATGGTGATCTTCACCTTTCCTTTTTACATTTTATCCTTTGGCAAGCACTGTGTGTTGGAAAGATCATGATATATATAGCTAATTGGATGTGGGTTTTCATACACTATTATTCTTGACATTACCCTTGAGGTAAAAGGTTGGGAGGCAAAACTATAAGCCCCTATCTTTCTTTGCATCCGATTAAAGCTTCATACCCATAAGTATTGCGTGAGTGTTAGCAATTGTGAAAGACTAAATGATAGTTGAGTATGTGGACTTGCTGAAAAGCTCTTATGTTGACTCTTTCCGATGTTATGATAAATTGCAATTGCTTCAATGACTGAGATTATAGTTTCTTAGTTTTCAATGAAGTTTCTGATTCATAATTTACATTGTGAACAAGATTGTTACTTTAGCATCAGAGGGGGGCCACCCACCATCCACGAGGGTGGGGCACACCCTACCCCCCTGGGCGCGCCCCCTTGTCTCGTGGCCCCCCTGGCAGGCCTTCGGTGCCCATATTTTTCTATATGAAGTCTTTCGCCCTGGAAAAAAATCAGAAGGAAGCTTTCAGGATGAAGCGCCGTTGTCTCAAGCGGAACCTTGGCAGAACCAATCTAGGGCTCCGGCGGAGCTGTTCTGCCGGGGAAACATCCCTCCGAGAGGGGGAAATTATCACCATCGTCATCACCATCGATCCTCTCATTGGGAAGGGGTCAATCTCCATCAACATCTTCACCATCACCATCTCATCTCAAACCCTAGTTCATCTTTTGTATCCAATCTTTGTCTCAAAACCTCGGATTGGTACCTGTGGGTTGCTAGTAGTGTTGATTACTCCTTATAGTTGATGCTAGTTGGTTTATTTGGTGGAAGATCATATGTTCAGATCCTTTATGCATATTAATACCCCTCTAATTATGAACATGAATATAATTTGTGAGTAGTTATGTTTGTTCCTGAGGACATGGGAGAAGTCTTGCTATAAGTAGTCATGTGAATTTGGTATTCGTTCGATATTTTGATGAGATGTATGTTGTCTCTCCTCTAGTGGTGTCATGCGAACGTCGACTACATGACACTTAACCATTGTTTGGGCCTAGAGGAAAGCATTGGAAAGTAATAAGTGGATGATGGGTTGCTAGAGTGACAGAAGCTTAAACCCTAGTTTATGTGTTGCTTCATAAGGGGCTGATTTGGTTCCACATGTTTCATGCTATGGTTATGTTTACCTTAATACTTATTTTGTAGTTGTGGATGCTTGCAAGCACTACTAGGGAAAACCTTATACACAAAACTTTAGTAGTAGCGCTTGATAAAGAACCGCGCTACTGCACACAGCAGTAGCGCGTGCAGAATAACGGCGCTGCAGATACATATATAGCAGTAGCGCGTCCCATGGTAAAAGCGCTACTACTAAAATTCCCACCACTAAGCCGATAGGCTATACATAGTAGTAGCGGTCTTTTATAAATAGCGCTACCGCTAATATTGTTGTAGCAGCGCATTTAGGTGTAAGGCGCTACTGCTAACGAAAATAAAATGAAATGAAAAACAAGTAGAAAAGTAAATGAAAATGAAAGAAATAAAAAAAGGAGAAAGGAAAAAATAAAATGTAAAGAAAAATAAATGAAAAAAGGAAAAAAGGAGAAAGGCATAGCAGTAGCGCTTTTCTGAAAACGCGCTGTAGCTAACTTAGCTATAGCGCATTTTCAGAAATGTGCTACTATTATGTTTCACTTAACCAGCGGTTTCCCTCCCCACGGCCACTACTTATCCCCCAAATCCCTCGCCCCACTTTGCCGCCGTCTCCCCAATTCGCCGTCGCCCCACTTCACCGCCGTCTGCTGCCGGCGTGGACGCTCGCAACTTCACCATCTCCCCCCCCCCCGAGGCCGCCCTCAGCCTCACCGCGGCCGCCCGATGCCACCGTCGACCTCACCGTCATCGCCCTCGACCTCACCGTGGCGGCCCTCGACCTCACCGCCGCCTGAGCCTGCCTAGGACTGCTGCTGCCCGAGCCCGAGCCTTCCCCCTGCCTCCGTCGCTGAGCACCTCCCCGCCACCGTCTCTCCCCTCTCTGTAAGCCCCCACCCCTCCCCCACCACTCCTCTCTCTCTGCATTTTAGAGCAAAAGTTAGTTTACAGCAAAAGAAGTAGTTTAGAACAAAAGATGTTAAGTAGTAGATGTTAGAGCAAAAATTAGTTTAGAGCAAAAAAATTGGTTTACAACAAAAGTTAGTTAGGGCAGTAGGGTTTAATTAGGGTTTTTGTTTTCATAGATGTTTTTTTAAAGAAAAAATGAAGAAAATGTTGTAGCAGTGCTGCTTGTAGTATATAGTGATACTAGTAGATGTTAATTAGTTTAGGGCAGTAGTGGTACCGTAGGCTAATTAGGTGAAGTTAAATGAATAACCTAATGAATGAAATTAGTAGTTAACTGATTTTTTCCTTTCATAATTATAGAGCACTAAAGTTAACTGAATTTTGTTCTATTAGTAGTTAAATGAATTTTCTTCTACACTTAGTTTTTGAATTAGCTTGTGAAATTTGGACATGTGGTTGCTCGTGTATATTTGGACATGTGTTGCGGTGTCGAAGATGGATATTTGAACACTGTTTCCAGGGAATGAAGCCGAGTGGCCTATGTTTTGCCGGAATGTTGATTCATTTCCATTCTGGCAAATTTCAGGTGCTCGATTTGTCCACTTTTTAGCAAAAGTCATGCCGAAATTTTCCGTGAATTTCAACATGACTTGTGTACAAACTAGGACATATCGAGTGCCTGGGATTTGCCGCACCGGGAAGGAGTCAACGTTCCTGGAAAGCATAGACCTTTTTTAATGTCATTATTCATTTTACTAGGTCTAGAATTAATTGACTAGATTTAATCTTAGGAAACATGGGTAGCAACAATGAAGGACAGGGTTCTGGTGACTGCAACAACGTGTACCTGGCGGCACAGGAATTTTTGAGGGAAGTCGACGATCAACAGTTGATGTTGCTGGGTCCACCTGTCACATCAGGGACTGAGACCGACATCGATACCGGCACTGAGACTGAGACCGACGTTGAGACTGAGACCGGCATCGAGACCGGCGCTAAGACTGAGACCGGCGCTGAGACTGAGACCGGCGCCGAGACTAGCAGAGTCGGTATAGAACCAAAAGCAAAGAGGCGACGGCTTCCTAACAAGCTCATGACTACTATACTGGTGGTCACGCAGGTGGACGACGGCAATTTTGAGCCAAACGCGCCCGAGGTAGCGCGCATGCTACGACAATCAAATAGGCTGCATCATACGGACAACCGCCACCATCAACGATGAGAAACTAAATCTAGAAAAAAAATGCAGCGGACTTTCCCCTTGCTGACTTCCTCAGGAGTAGCTCGACTAGCGTTGCACCAGCACCTGCTCCCGCACCGGTTCCCGCACCTGCTCCGGCATTGGCTCTGGCACCGGACGTGCTCGGCGGTGCTTCGTCTTTGGCTGAGTTCGACGCCCTCACGGTATTTGTCACACCGCCCCCTTCCATAAATGTATAATCTCCCGTTTTCGTTGCCTTTCGGATGTCTCACATAGCAGACTTTTCTTTGCAGGCCGACGAAACCCCGTGCACCATATTGTACACCATCTGCGACCAGAAGGTGGATGTGGGGAAGGCAACGATAATGGAGCCGAAGGAACCATTGTTCCACAGCCGGCCGACCCCCCGGATGTCTTCAAGGTTTCCGTGGCCAGTGTCAAACCCGGCCACGAGAATTTGGCTCCTCTGGTACTAGTGGGGGATGACGACGAGACCCCACGGCGGCTTGGTGATTGTTGCAATGGGTGGGTCCTGTTGTGTCCAAAGAGCCTGCTTGGTCTGGAGGCGGCCGGGAGCACACCCACGAGCACGCAGTTAGGTATGAACATCAACACCTCACCTACTCCATTAGTTGCTGGTGACGTCGCCATAGATGAGGATGAGGATGACGATGACACTCAACGGTATGTCAATACTGGCGCCTACTTAGGGCTTGAGCGTCATGAGTCGGTGCTTGAATTGCCACCTCCGGAGTCTGAATGTATTATGGATAACCTTCCAGTAGTAAAGAAGTCTAGGAAGAGACCGAGGAAACGCAAAAAAGCTGCTTCTATGATCCAGTTGCCTCAGCAGCCTCGGGTTCAAGACCGTATATATATCCCCGGTGCGGCAAAATGGCATATCATCGGTCAACCAATCCTACCTGAAGCAGCGCTAGGGGGCCAGATTCAGCGATTTAAGGAGACTTTATGACGATGTGCTGCGGATAGAGAAAGGCCTCATCGCCTCAAAAAATCCAGGATACCCACTCTACGTGGTTAACGTGCCACGGGGATTGTCATACATCGACACATTCCCCGTGGAGAAGTTCTTCCTTCGATTCGATTACATCTTCGGCATGTTTCACTTGAAGAAGCTGGATTTTGCATTTGTCCGCCTTTATGCTTTACACATGAACTACCGCATCGGGGTTGAGCAGATACCTCATATCTATGTCGCTGACCCGTACTTCATGCACGAGGGCTTCTTGGGAGTCTGTGCAAAGCATCATGAATACGCGAGGGAATACATCGCCAATTTCATGCTCGCCAATAAGGACAAGGAGGCGATTCTTGTGCCTTATCATCCCCTGCAAGTCATCCGCATGAATATCCTTCCTTTGATTTCAATCATTCATTTCCATGGTGGAGGCTAATTAATTTGAGGTGTACTTATTTTGCGCAGTGGCGGGCGCGCTGTCCTCATCATCCTCTACCCCCGATACTCCCACGCTCTTTACTTGGACTCGTGGAAGAACATTAACAAAAAGGATTACACCCACATCAAGTCTGTTCTCGATAGTGCTATGTTTTACTACGGCGCACGGGGTGGAGAGGTCAAGGACAAGAAGAAAAGGGACGGCAGGCCCGCCTTCGGCCATAAGACCGACTTCTGCTGCATCCAGCAACCGAGTGATTCTCTTAATGATGGATTCTATGTCCTACACCACATGCTGGAGTACAGACGGGATCACCAGAACCTTTGCATGTCACCTAGATCCGGCGATGCCCATATTCTGCAATGGGCAAAGAACTTAGGAGATATCAAGGATCATCGACTTCGAGCTGAGTTCTATCACATCCAGCGTGAACTTGCCCAAATCATCATGAAGGAGGTCGTCGGAAGAACAGGGATGTTCTACGAAGAAGGACAAATGTTGCCGGAAGATGCCCAAACACACGTAGCTGCTCGGCATCTCGACCTGAAGCCTTTCACTAAGCTCGGGGACTATCTCCCTGACTTGGATGGATGGCACGACATGGAGTGATTGTCGATATATGACAATGTGTCTGTTTAGTCCATACTATCTGTATGACAAAACTTTGAATTATGCACGGTGAAACTTTATTTGTGATGTAATTAAACCGTCCTCCTCGACTAGCGAAGATCACTCTAATTAGGGCATTTTGGGTATGATGAACTTTGTTATTTATGCTTATGATATGTTGCTTCTATTTTTGCCAAGTCTGTCTCTTTTTGTTGCTCAACTATATATGTTGCATATCATCGACTCATGTGATGATGCAGGTGTATAGATCATTGATGGCGAAGAAGTGCTACGCCAGGAGTATACGACGAGTGGCCGAAATGTCAGGCCCAGGTGTACCGGTTTCTGGTTTCTGGTTTCCGGTTTCCGAGTGACAGCCAGTAGTTAGTTTAGGTTCACGCTAATGCGAGAGAGGGATGCGAACTCCTGTACCGCATAGTTTCGCTCTCACTCAAAGTGATAGCTCTTCTCGCGTATATCATTGTTTAGATGGATGACGATGTAGTTGCAAGTAATTGAGATTTGTATCGCTATTTTCGAGATGATGACGAGAGACCACTTTGTGTTGGATGATGATTATGATGATGACATGATTTGATGAGACTATTTGTATGTATATGCTATGATTACATTTGTATGTGTATGATATGCTAAAGATTATTGTATAAAGCCTATTCAAATACAATACAAATATGCAGAAAAAACAGAAACGAATAAAACTAGCAGTAGCGAGGGGAACAAAGTTAGCAGTAGCGCTCCCTTACCAGTAGCGCTTCCTACTAAAAATCGCTGCAGATATTAGCAGCAGCGCTCTGCACTAAAGCGCGCTACGGCTAGCCATGTATAGCAGTAGCGTGGGACGACAGGCGCTACTACTACACGTTAGCTGTAGCGCCTTATCAGTAGCGCGTCCTCCCGCGCTACTGATAGGGAAAATACCCGCGCTACTGCTAGGGTTTTCCCTAGTAGTGAAGGGGGGTTAATCATAAGTGGGATGCTTGTCCAAGTAAGGGCAATACCCAAGCACCGGTCCACCCACATATCAAATTATCAAAGTAACGAACGTGAATCATATGAGCATGATGAAAACTAGCTTCACGATAATTCCCATGTGTCCTCGGGAGCGCTTTCCTTTATATAAGAGTTTGTCCAGGCTTGTCCTTTGCTACAAAAAGGATTGGTCCACCTTGCTGCACCTTGTTTACCTTTATTACTTGTTACGTGTTATGAATTACCTTATCACAAAACTATCTGTTACCAATAATTTCAGTGCTTGCAGAGAATACCTTACTGAAAACCGCTTGTCATTTCCTTCTGCTCCACGTTGGGTTCGACACTCTTACTTATCGAAAGGACTACGATAGATCCCCTATACTTGTGGGTCATCACTCCTTCATGATCACTTGGGAAAGTTCGCACTATACGTGATAAAACTCAGCTCGGATTCGATGATCCGGTGTCCTTCCTATGCTTGTGGCCCAGTTGACAACTCCGGCATCGTTGGAAGTAGCTGACATGCGAATGCATTGATTATCCCTTCTGTACTCGATCATGTGATGCATGAGGTAGAATCCATCAGCCTTACTGGTGTACAGTTGCTGGATGCAGCAGAAGTCATTCTTATGGCCGAAACCTAACCCGTTCTTCCTATACTTTTTCACCTTGATATATCCACCAGACAGGCTGAAGGTTAGCATGGCACTATTCAAAACACTCTTTATGTGCGTGTAATCCTTTTTCTCGTTGTTCTTTGATGAGTCCAAGTACATAGCATGGGATTATTCTGGGTACAGACAGATGAGAACCCCCTCCCCCACGCACTGCGCAAAATAAGTACACCTCAAATTAGCCTATAATGCTTGCAAAGGAATGATTAAAACTTACGGAAGGATATCCGCGGATGACTTACGTGGGATGATAAGACAGGAGAATCGTTTCCTTGTCCTTATTAGCGATCATGAACTCGCCGATGTACTTGCTCGCATAGTCACGGTGCTCTTGCCAGACTTCCAAGAAGCTCTCGTGCATATAGTACGGGTCCGCGATGCAGATATATGTTATGTTCTCGCGCCTAATGATGTAGTTGAGATACAACACATACATGTGGATGAACTGGAAATCCAGCTTGGTCATGTGGAACATGTTGTAGATGTAGTCAAATCGTAGGATGAACTTATCAACGGGCCATCTCTCGACGTACAACTTCCCACCCAGCACATGAGCCGTGTAAAGCGGGTATCCTCGATTTTTCGAGATGAGAAGGCTTTTCTCTCTAGCCAGCACATCTTCATGAAGTCTCCTTAGATCATTGTTCAGTATGTGCTCTAGTGCTTTCGGAGGTAGGGTCGGGTGGCTGGCGATATGGAAATGCTCTGCATCCTCGACATGTATTTTGTCTACCTCCTCGGGCTTCCGAGGCGGCTGGCTGCTTGAAGCAGCTCTAGCGCCTTTATGGCCTTTCTTGTCCAGTCTCCTCCTTTGCTTCTTGGCAGGTGGCGGTAGTGAGCCCACCATACCTTCCCTAACCACTACCCCCAGTGTCATCGGGCTAATTAGTGGATGGCCCTCGGGTTGTTGTTGCTGGGTAGAGACGGCATCTGGAGGCGTCTCATTCGAGGATTGCATGAGGAGAGACTTTTTGCATTCCGCCTTAGGATGTCCCAGCTCCGGCAAATCAGGTAGCATCGAGTCATCTTCTCCATGCTCATAGCCCGAGTCATAGTCCTGAACCATCAATCCTCCATCATCATAGGCGGTATTGATATACTTGAGAGGGTCATCATCCTCCTCCTCCATGACATCATCAACATTTGCTTCTTTGGCGGGGGCGACATCATTTGGCACTAATGGAGGCTCTCCGTCGCATCGTCCGGTATCATCCACCACGATGTGGTGTTCATACCTTCTTGAGGAGATTTCGTTGGTGTGTTACCGGGCGCCTCGACACGAAGAAGAGTCTTCAGCCAAGGCAAGAACTAGCTCTTGCATGCGCAAATTTGTTTAGGGGTCTCCTCGTCATCGACTGGTACCGGAGGAGGCAAATCCTTGAAGCCTGCTTTCACACTGGCCACGTTAACCTTGAAGATGCCATGGGGCATCTCTCGGTTGTGGAACATGCGGTCCTTCGGCTTCACGATTGTTGCCTTTCCCACACCCACCTTCTAGCCGTTGATGTCATATAGTAGGGTGCACGGGGTTTCGTCGGCCTACGAAGACATGTCTGCAACGTCAAACATCCGAAAGGCAACTGAAATGGAAGACTATAGACATGCTGGTTAAAAGGGTATGATGCATAATTACTATGAGGGCGTCGAGCTCAGCTAAAGATGAAGCCCCACCGAGCATGCCAGAGACGGAGGTGGGGCTGGTATGGATAGGAGCGGGACCTTTTGTGGTTTCCTGAGCAGGTGTTGGTGGTGCGATGTTCACCAAATTGCTCCTACTGTAGCTGGGAAGGGGAAAGTCCACTGGCCCTTTATCTGAATTGCTCTTCGGCCAGTCAATAATTGCCGGAATCAAGCTGGTAATAATGGAAGATTGGAAGTCAGTCGTGACGCCAGCTATCGCTGCATTGACTACCCCAACCATCTCTTCTTTGGTCTCAGATTTGGTCTTATTGACTGCAATCGTGACCTTCTCGTCGATGGTCTCTTGAGTAAGCAACCGTTTCTGCCTTCTTTCCCCTGGCTTCTCATGGTAGCACGTCTTCCACGAGGCGCCATCTCCGAGCCATGGACACGTCCATACGATGACAGTTTGTCCTCCGGGACCTTTTCAGTATGTTCAGGGCCCGGTTGAAAGGGGTGTCCCACATGGGCCTCGCCGATGACTGTGACGACTCATCGCTTTCGGCTGCCTTTTGTTGCTGCACTTTCTGCAAAACGAATGTGGATGGTTTACAAATGTGGCAAAACATGTAGTCGAATGGATTGGAAGCTAATATAATAAGGTGGTGACATAACAATTACCAGAAGTCTCATGAACTCCCTCGTGTTCAGGTCCATGTAAAAGATCTTATTGACGTGGTCCCACTTGTATTGGGCCCTGATCCAGTCACGCTCCTGCGGGTCGGTGAACTCTAAAGGAAATATGCCCTAGAAGCAATAATAAAGTTATTATTTATTTGCTTATATCATGATAAATGTTTATTATTCATGCTAGAATTGTATTAACCGGAAACATAATACATGTGTGAATACATAGACAAACAGAGTGTCACTAGTATGCCTCTACTTGACTAGCTCGTTGATCAAAGATGGTTATGTTTCCTAACCATAGACATGAGTTGTCATTGGATTAACGAGATCACATCATTAGGAGAATGATGTGATTGACTTGACCCATTCTGTTAGCTTAGCACTTGATCGTTTATTTTGTTTCTATTGCTTTCTTCATGACTTATACATGTTCCTATGACTATGAGATTATGCAACTCCCGTTTACCGGAGGAACACTTTGTGTGCCACCAAACGTCACAATGTAACTGGGTGATTATAAAGGTGCTCTACAGGTGTCTCCGAAGGTACTTGTTGGGTTGGCGTATTTTGAGATTAGGATTTGTCACTCCGATTGTCGAAGAGGTATCTCTGGGCCCACTCGGTAATGCACATCACTATAAGCCTTGCAAGCATTGCAACTAATGAGTTAGTTGCGGGATGATGTATTACGGAACGAGTAAAGAGACTTGACGGTAAGAAGATTGAACTAGGTATTGAGATACCGACGATCGAATCTCGGGCAAGTAACATACCGATGACAAAGGGAACAACGTATGTTGTTATGCGGTTTGACCGATAAAGATCTTCGTAGAATATGTAGGAGCCAATAAGAGCATCCAGGTTCCTCTATTGGTTATTGACCGGAGACATGTCTCGGTCATGTCTACATAATTCTCGAACCCGTAGGGTCCGCATGCTTAAAGTTCGATGATGGTTATATTATGAGTTTATGTATTTTGATGTACCGAAGGTAGTTTGGAGTCCCGGATGAGACCGGGGACATGACGAGGAGTCTCAAAATGGTTGAGACGTAAAGATCGATATATTGGACGACTATATTCGGACATTGGAAAGGTTCCGAGTGATTCAGGTATTTATCGAAGTACCGGGGAGTTACGGGAATTCGCCGGGGAGTGTATGGGCCTTATTGGGCTTTCGGGGAAAGAGAGAGAGAGGGACAGGACGCGCCCCCCCCCAAGGCCTAGTCCGAATTGGACTAGGGGGAAGGGCTGCGCCCCCTCCTTCCTTCTCTTCTCTTTTCCCTTGCCTTCTCTCCTACTCCTACTACTTGGAAGGGATCCTAGTTCTACTAGGAAAGGGGGAATCCTACTCCCGGTGGGAGTAGGACTCCCCTAGGGCGCGCCGTAGAGAGGGCCGGCCCCTCCCCTCCTCCACTCATTTATATACGTGGCCAGGGGGCATCCCATAGACACAACAATTCATCTCTTAGCCGTGTGCGGTGCCCCCCTCTACCATAGTCCACCTCGATAATATCGTAGCGGTGCTTAGGCGAAGCCCTACATCGGTAGAACATCATCATCATCACCACGCCGTCGTGCTGACGGAACTCTCCCTCAAAGATCGGCTGGATCGGAGTTCGAGGGACGTCATCGAGCTGAACGTGTGCAGAACTCGGAGGTGCCGTGCGTTCGGTACTTGATCGGTTGGATCGTGAAGACGTATGACTACATCAACCGCGTTGTGCTAACGCTTTCGCTTTCGGTCTACGAGGGTACGTGGACAACACCCTCCCCTCTCGTTGCTATGCATCACCATGATCTTGCGTGTGCGGAGGAATTTTTTTGAAATTACTACGTTCCCCAACAGTAGCATCCGAGCCTGGTTTTATGCGTTGATGTAATATGCACGAGTAGAACACAAGTGAGACGTGGGCGATATAAGTCATACTGCTTACCAGCATGTCACACTTTGGTTCAGCGGTATTGTTGGATGAAGCGGCCCGGACCGACATTGCGCGTACGCTTACGTGAGACTGGTTCTACCGACGTGCTTTGCACACAGGTGGCTGGCAGGTGTCAGTTTCTCCAACTTTAGTTGAACCAAGTGTGGCTACGCCCGGTCCTTGAGAAGGTTAAAACATCACCAACTTGACAAACTATCATTGTGGTTTTGATGCGTAGGTAAGAACGGTTCTTGCTAAGCCCGTAGCATCCACGTAAAACTTGCAACAACAAAGTAGAGGACGTCTAACTTGTTTTTGCAGGGCATGTTGTGATGTGATATGGTCAAGACATGATGAGATATAAGTTATTGTATAAGGTGATCATGTTTTTTTGAAGTTATCGGCAACTGGCAGAAGCCTTATGGTTGTCTCTTTATTGCATAAGATGCAAGCGCCAAATAATTGCTTTACTTTATCGCTATGCGATAGCAATAGTTGCAAGAGCAATAGTTGGCGGGACGACCATGTGACAACACATTGATATAGATCAAGATGATGGAGATCATGGTGTCATGCCGGTGACGATGGAAATCATGACGATGCTTTGGAGATGGAGATCAAAGGCACAATACGATGATGGTCATATCATGTCACATATTTTGATTGCATGTGATGTTTATCTTTTATACATCTTATTTTGCTTAGTTCGACGGTAGCTTTATAATATGATCTCTCACTAATTATCAAGGTACAAGTGTTCTCCCTCAGTATGCACCGTTGTGAAAGTTCTTCATGCTGAGACACCACGTGATGATCGGGTGTGATAGGCTCTACGTTCAAATACAACGGGTGGAAAACAGTTGCACACGTGGAATACTCAGGTTAAACTTGACGAGCCTAGCATATAACAGATATGGCCTCGGAACACTGAGACCGAAAGGTCGAGCGTGAATCATATAGTAGATATGATCAACATAGTGATGTTCACCATTGAAACTACTCCATCTCACGTGATGATCGGACATGGTTTAATTGATTTGGATCACATGATCACTTAGAGGATTAGAGGGATGTCTATCTAAGTGGGAGTTCTTAAGTAATATGATTAATTGAACTTAAATTTTTATCATGAACTTAGTCCTGGTACTATTAGCATATCTATGTTGTAGATCAATAGCTCGCGTTTATCTCCCCTATTTTATTTTTGATATGTTCCTAGAGAAAACTAAGTTGAAAGATGTTAGTAGCAATGATGTGGATTGGATCCGTGATCTGAGGTTTATCCTCATTGCTGCACAGAAGAATTATGTCCTTGATGCACCGCTAGGTGAGAAACCTATTGCAGGAGTAGATGCAGATGTTATGAACGTTTGGCTAGCTCAATATGATGACTACTTGATAGTTTAGTGCACCATGCTTAAACGGCCTAGAATCGGGACTTCAAAGACGTTTTGAATGTCATGGTCCATATGAGATGTTCTAGGAGTTGAAGTTAATATTTCAAGCAAATACACGAGTTGAGAGATATGAAGTCTCCAACAAGTTCTATAGCTAAAAGATGGAGGAGAATAGCTCAAGCAGTGAGCATGTGCTCAGATTGTCTGGGTACTACAATCGCTTGAATCAAGTGGGAGTTAATCTTCCAGATAAAATAGTGATTGACAGAATTCTCTAGTCACCATCACCAAGTTAGTAGAACTTCGTGATGAACTATAATATGCAAGGGATAACGGAAACGATTCCCAAGCTCTTCGTGATGCGGAAATCGACGAAGGTAGAAATCAAGAAAAGCATCAAGTGTTGATGGTAAACAAAACCACTAGTTCCAAGTAAAGGGACAAAGGGAAGAAAAGGGAACTTCAAGAAGAACGGCAAGCAAGTTGCTGCTCAAGTGAAAAAACCCAAGTCTGGACCTAAGCCTGAAACTGAGTGCTTCTACTGCAAAGGGACTGGTCACTAGAAGCGGAACTACCCCAAGTAATTGGCGGATAAGAAGGATGGCAAAGTGAACATAGGTATATTTGATATACATGTTATTAATGTGTACTTTACTAGTGTTTATAGCAACCCCTCAGTATTTGATACTAGTTCAGTTGCTAAGAATAGTAACTCAAAACGGGAGTTGCAGAATGAACAGAGAATAGTTAAGGGTGAAGTGACGATGTGTATTAGAAATGGTTCCAAGATTGATATGATCATCATCGCACACTCCCTATTCTTTCGGGGTTAGTGTTAAACCTAAAATAAATGTTATTTAGTGTTTGCGTTGAGCATGAATATGATTGGATCATGTTTATTGCAATACGGTTATTCATGTAAGTTAGAGAATAATTGTTGTTCTGTTTACATGAATAAAACCTTCTATGGTCATACACCCAATGAAAATGGTTTGTTGGATCTCGATCGTGGTAATACACATTTTCATAATATTGAAGCCAAAAGATGCAAAGTTAATAATTATAGTGCAACTTATTTGTGGAACTGCCGTTTAGGTCATATTGGTGTAAAGCGCATGAAGAAAATCCATGCTGATGGGCTTTTGGAATCACTTGATTATGAATCAGTTGATGCTTGCGAACCATGCCTCATGGGCAAGATGACTAAGACTCCGTTCTCCGAAACAATGGAGCGAGCAAAAGATTTGTTGGAAATCATACATACTGATGTATGTGGTCCGATGAATATTGAGGCTCGCGGCAGGTATCATTATTTTCTGATCTTCACAGATGATTTGAGCATATATGAGTATATCTACTTGATGAAACACAAGTCTGAAACATTTGAAAAGTTCAAAGAATTTCAAAGTGAAGTGGAGAATCATCGTAAGAAAAAATAAAAGTTTCTACGATATGATCGCAGAAGTAAAATATTTGAGTTACGAGTTTGGCCTTCAGTTAAAACAATGTGAAATAGTTTCACTACTCACGCCACCAGGAACACCACAGTGTAATGGTGTGACCGAACGTCATAACCGTACTTTATTAGATATGGTGCGATCTATGATGTCTCTTACCAATTTACCACTATCATTTTGGGGTTATGCATTAGAGACAGCTACATTCATGTTAAATAGGGCACCATCTAAATCCGTTGAGACGACACCGTATGAACTATGGTTTGGCAAGAAACCTAAGCTGGCGTTTCTTAAAGTTTGAGGTTGCAATGCTTATGTGAAAAAGTTTCAACCTGATAAGCTCAAACCCAAATCGGAGAAGTGCGTCTTCATAGGATACCCAAAAGAAAATGTTGGGTACACCTTCTATCACAGATCCGAAGGCAAGATATTCATTCCTGAGAATGGATCCTTTCTAGAGAAGGAATTTCTCTCGAAAGAAGTGAGTAGGAGGAAAGTAGAACTTGATGAGCTAACTGTACCTGCTCCTTTATGGGAAAGTAGTTCATCACAAAAATCTGTTCCTGTGACTACTACACCAATTAGTGGGGAAGCTAATGATGATGATTATGTAACTTCAGATCAAGTTACTACAGAACCTCATAGGTAAACCAGAGTGAGATCCGCACCAGAGTGGTACGGTAGTCCTGTTCTAGAAGTTATGTTACTAGACCATGACGAACCTATGAACTATGAAGAAGCGATGGTGAGCCTAGATTCCGCAAAATGGCTTGAAGCCATGAAATCTAAGATGAGATCCATGTATAAGAACAAAGTATGGACTTTGATTGACTTGCCCAAAGACCGGCAAGCCATTGAGATTAAATGGATCGACTTGCCCAAAGATCGACGCTGATAGTAGTGTTACTATCTACAAAGCTAGAATTGTCGCAAAAGGTTTTCGACAAGTTCAAGGTGTTGACTACGATGAGAGTTTCTCACTCGTATCTATGCTTAAGTTTGTCCGAATCATGTTAGCAATTGCCACATTTTATGAAATCTGGCAAATGGATAAACAAAACTACATTCCTTAATGGATTTATTAAAGAAGAGTTGTATATGATGCAACAAGAAAGTTTTGTCAATCCTAAAGGTGCTAACAAAATATGCAAGCTCCAACGATCCATCTATGGACTGGTGCAAGCATCTCGGAGTTGGAATATACGCTTTGATAAGTTGATCAAAGCATATAGTTTTATACAGACTTGCGGTGAAGCCTGTATTTACAAGAAAGTGAGTGGGAGCACTACGTCATTTCTGATAAGTATATGTGAATGACATATTGTTGATCGGAGATAATGTAGAATTATTCTGCAAAGCATAAAGGAGTGTTTGAAAGGAGTTTTTCAAAGAAAGACATCGGGAAGCTGCTTACATATTGAGCATCAAGATCTATAGAGATAGATCCAGACGCTTGATAATTTTTTCAATGAGTACATACCTTGACAAGATTTTGAAGTAGTTCAAAATGGAACAGTCAAAGAAAGAGTTCTTGCCTGTGTTACAAGGTGTGAAACTGAGTAAGACTCAAAGCCCGACTACGGCAGAAGATAGAAAGAGAATGAAAGTCATTCCCTATGCCTTGGCCATAGGTTCTATAAAATATGACATGTTGTGTACCAGATCTATTGTATACCCTACACTGATTTTGGCAAGGGAGTACAATAGTGATCTAGGAGTAGATCACTGGACAGCGGTCAAAATTATCCTTAGTGGAATAAGGATATGTTTCTCGATTATGGAAGTGACAAAAAATGTTCGTCGAAAAGGGTTATGTCGATGCAAATTTTGACACTGATCCAGATGACTATAAATCTCAATCTGGATACATATTGAAAGTGGGAGCAATTAGCTAGAGTAGCTCCGTGCAGAGCATTGTTGACATGGAAATTTCCAAAATACTTACGGATCTGAATGTGGCAGACCCGTTGACTAAACTTCTGTCACAAGCAAAACATGATCACAGCTTAGTACTCTTTGGGTGTTAATCACATAGCGATGTGAACTAGATTATTGACTCTAGTAAACCCTTTGGGTGTCGGTCACATGTCGATGTGAACTATGGGTGTTAATCACATGGTGATGTGAACTATTGGTATAAATCACATGGCGATGTGAACTAGATTGTTGACTCTAGTGCAAGTGGGAGACTGGAGAAATATGCCGTAGAGGCAATAATAAAGTTATTATTTATTTCCTTATACCATGATAAATTTTTATTATTCATGCTAGAATTGTATTAACCAGAAACATAATACATGTGTGAATACATAGACAAACATAGTGTCACTAGTATGCCTGTACTTGACTAGGTCGTTGATCAAAGATGGTTATGTTTCCTAACCATAGATATGAGTTGTCATTTGATTAACGGGATCACATCATTAGGAGAATGATGTGATTGACTTGACCCATTTTGTTAGCTTAGCACTTGATCGTTTAGTTTGTTTCTATTGCTTTCTTCATGACTTATACATGTTCCTATGACTATGAGATTGTGGAACTCCCGTTTACCGGAGGAACACTTTGTGTGCCACCAAACGTCACAACGTAACTGGGTGATTATAAAGGTGCTCTACAGGTGTCTCCGAAGTTACTTGTTGGGTTGGCGTATTTCGAGATTAGGATTTGTCACTCCGATTGTCGGAGAGGTATCTCTAGGCCCACTCGGTAATGCACATCATTATAAGCCTTGCAAGCATTGCAACTAATGAGTTAGTCGCAGGATGATGTATTACGGAACGAGTAAAGAGACTTGCCAGTAACGAGGTTGAACTAGGTATTGAGATACCGATGATCGAATCTCGGGCAAGTAACATATCGATGACAAAGGGAACAACATATGTTGTTATGTGGTTTGACCGATAAAGATCTTCGTAGAATATGTAGGAGCCAATATGAACATTCAGGTTCCTCTATTGGTTATTGACCGGAGACGTGTCTCGGTCATGTCTACATAGTTCTCGAACCCGTAGGGTCCGCACGCTTAAAGTTCGATGATGATTATATTATGAGTTTACGTGTTTTGATGTACCGAAGGTAGTTTGGAGTTCCAGATGAGATCGGGGACATGATGAGGAGTCTCGAAATGGTCGAGACGTAAAGATCGATATATTGGACGACTATATTCGGACATCGGAAAGGTTCCGAGTGATTCGGGTATTTATCGGAGTACGGGGGAGTTACGGGAATTCGTCGGGGAGTGTATGGGCCTTATTGGGCTTTAGGGGAAAGAGAGAGAGGCAGGCCGCGCGCCCCCCCAAGGCCTAGTCCGGATTGGACTAGGGGGAAGGGCTGCGCCCCCTCCTTCCTTCTCTTCTATTTTCCCTTTCCTTCTCTCCTACTCCTACTACTTGGAATGGATCCTAGTTATACTAGGAAAGGGGGAATCCTACTTCCGATGGGAGTAGGACTCCCCTAGGGCGCGTCATAGAGAGGGCCGGCCCCTCCCCTCCTCCACTCCTTTATATACGTGGCCAGGAGGCACCCCATAGACACAACAATTGATCTCTTGATCTCTTAGCTGTGTGCGGTGCCCCCCTCCACCATAGTCGACCTCGATAATATCGTAGCAGTGCTTAGGCGAAGCCCTACTTCGGTAGAACATCATCATCGTCACCATGCCGTCGTGCTGACGGAACTCTCCCTCAAAGCTCGGCTGGATCGGAGTTCGAGGGACGTCATCGAGCTGAACGTGTGCAGAACTCAGAGGTGTCATGCGTTCGGTACTTGATCGGTCGAATCGTGAAGACGTACGACTACATCAACCGCGTTGTGCTAACGCTTCCACTTTCTGTCTACGAGGGTACGTGGACAACACTCTCCCCTCTCGTTGCTATGCATCACCATGATCTTGCGTGTGCGTAGGAATTTTTTTGAAATTACTACGTTCCCCAACAAACTCCGCCAAGGAGTCTGGGATTCTGTGACTTTCATGTTCAACGTCCTCCTTGGCCCATACATGCCTGTTCCCCTCGTAATCATGGCTTCCAAGGCAGTGGGGAGGCGTGGTCCTGGCCTGGAGCGCCTTCAGTTTCTCCGATCTTTGCTTGACTTCTTCTTTAGTGCAAGTCTTGTTGAATTTTTCAAAGTCCTCTTCCTTTAGTGACGAATTGTTACATTGAATCTTGGACCACGGTTCATTCTTCGCAATCATTTTTTTCCACCCTGACTTTCTAGGCTAACAAGTCGTTGGTGAGCGTCACCATCGCCTTGCTGTTTATCTTTGCCATGGGTTCATCGTACCAAGGATCTTTCTTTCATCCCGACCGGGGAACAGGAACCTATTGTGCAACTTCTTTAGGAGCATGTGCTCCATATGTGGTATCTTCTTTAACTTCTCGTCATTGATGTTGGCGGTTTCCCTGAGGATGCATCCTAGTTGATTGCCCCAGCACAAGCGCGCTTCCTCCGGCGCCGTTGGCTCTAATTTCTTGGGGTGCATCTCCGTGACCACAATTTGTCCAATGCCGAGCTCGTTTGGTTTTCATGCCCTCTTCTGCTTCGGTGCGGCACCGGCTATGGCAGCATCGTTGCCGGTCTCGGGGGTGGTGTCGGTGTCGGTGCCATTGTCGGTGCCGGTGTCGGCGGCGGTGTCGGGGTTGGTGCCACTGCCGCCACACTACACCCGCAACTAGTGTTCGTCTAGGTAATCGAAATAATGATTTGCTACCTTGATGGGGTCTTCTTCGAGGTGACTAGAACCCCGGCTTCGGCGTGGCTAGACATGTTTCCTATTCAACAATTGTAAATAAAAGATATAATAAAGAGAAAAGGGGGCCTATATTTGGTCGGAATGTTGATTCATTCCCCTTCCGGTAAATCCCGGGCACTCCATATTTCAACACAAGTCATGCCGAAATTCACGGTAATTTTCGACATGACCTTTGCTAAAAAGTGGACATATGGAACGCCTGAAATTTACCGGGACATAAATGAATCAACATTCCAGCAAAATATAGGCCACTCGAATATTCTTCGACATTCAACCAACATTGCAAAATCATATAACATCAATGACATATATCATATAACATCAATGACATATGAGCATCAGAGGAGCACATATATAAAGCAAGTACACATAGTGAAATGACCTCACTACACATTGCAAAATAGTGGTCTTTTCAAAAACCAAAAACATTTGCAAAATGACTTCACTAAACATTTGCTACTATTTTTTTGTCTATAGCTAAAAAAGTCTAGGAAGGGAGTTACTGTTTTTTATTCATAGCTATTTTATATACCTACAAAAATTCCCTAGCTAATTTCCTAAAAAAATTTCCTGCTATTTTTTATTTATAGCTAATTTATATACCTAGAAAATTTTCCCTAGCTAATTTCCTAAAAAAATGGCTACTGTTTTTTATTTATAGCTAAAAAAATTTGCTACTGTTCTTTATTTGTAGCTAAAAAAATTATAGCTATTTTATATACCATAAACTAAATTGCCCTAGCTAATTTTTATCCTAAATGCTCTCCAGCTCTGCTACTGCCCTAAACAAAAATTTGCTAATTTCGCTAAATTTGCTAAATTTGGTACTGCCCTAAACTAAATTCCTACTGTCCTAAAAATATCCCTACTGTCCTCATTCCTAATCACAACAGCAACATCTCATCTCCTAGGGTTCATACATCAAACTCCTAATTAGGGTTCATAATAGAGAGAGAGAGGAGGGCGGGGGAGAGGAGAGGGAGAGGCTTATGGGGCGGTGGCAAGGTCGGGGAGAGATGGCGGTGGCGGCAAGGTCGAGGGCAGGGGAGAGGGTGATGGCGGTGAGGTCGAGGGAGGGCCCGCGCGGAGACGGTGAAGTCGAGGGAGGGCTCGGGCAATGGACCGCATCGAGCGATGGCGGGCAGGGGCGACGGCCAGCGACGGAGTCGGGGGAGAGCTGGAGAGGGGGGCAAAGGGCTTGGCGAAATTTTAAGCCCACGCGGCGGGGGGTTAACTAAAAATAGTAGTAGCGCGGTGGGGGATTCTAACTATTCCAATTTTTAGTTTTTTATATTCTAAAATACACATAGCAGTGGTGCTGGATTAGGAGCTTGTGCTATAGTTAACTTAGCTATAGCATTGGTTTCTAATCCAGCGCTACTTCTATTTTTCTTTTCTTTTTTTATTAATTTTCTTTTCTAGTTTTTAGTTTTATTTTCTTTTTATTATTTTCCTTTCCTTTTCTGTTTCCTTTCCTTTTTCTTTTGTATTGCTTTCTCCCTTTTGTTTTTGTTTTTCTCCCGACGACGGCCTTGCACGTAGTCGACGAGAACGTCTCCCTCCCACACTGCATGAATATCACCGAAACCATGCATGTGGTAGTAATTGAAGGGGATACGATGTATACATCAGTTGACCGATAACGGTTACTTAAGTGCGTACACAAAATAGATACATATATATAAATGATGGTTTCTCAGCTGCGTCGACGACGTTTCACATTGAGCTTCTTCCCTTTCTTGTTTGTTGTCGAATAATTGAGCCCCTCATTTTGACTTTTCCGGCACCATGGAGTACGATCTTTCTTAGGTAATGTAGTATTGATTCTTCTTTTCACGTATGCTTCATCGTCATCATCATCTTTCATCATTGGGTTGATGTATTGGTCATAGTCTTCCTCGTTGGCGACTCCATCCATTCCGACGATGCTCATTTTGCCTCTCCTCACAACAACACGGCTGGGATTGGTCGGGTCGGTTATGAAGAAGCATTATGTCACGTGCTTAGCGTGTACCCATGGCTCAGTTTTGGCGATGACGTTAACGTTCACGGTAATGCTCTTCGCATAGGTTATAGACATGGTAGTGAAATACTTGTTTTCTCTTACGACGTCCTTAGCCCATTTGACACGGAACATCGTCGCATCGTGCATTCCAGCGTAGTCAAACTCCCAGATCTCTTCGACCCTTCCATAGAATCTTTCAGTTGTGCCGTTGGCGCCAGTCACACATTCAATCATCACTCATGACTTCTGGTAATCATTGTCCATGTCTTTGGCCTCCGTGTAGAATGTTTACCCGTTGATATCGTATGCCTGACAGGTCGCGAGTTTGGGCGCGGGGCCATGTGTTAAGGCGTGTATGAGTTATCCACCCGAACTGCCCTCTTCCGGGGGATTAGCAAGAACATGCTCTTTGAACCAACGCAAGAAAGTGGTGTTGTGCTATACAGTAACTTCGTCACCCGTCTTGCACATCCCCTTATCACGGTACTTTTTTGTGATGGTTTCTTTGTGCAGCGTCACATAATCATCTACCACATCTAGATGTTGTAGCACTACTAATTTAGCCCCTTCAATGTCGTTCATCGATCCGAGTAGTCCACGTGCAATTCCCTCTGGCCGTTGTTATGACCTTCTCCTCCGAGCCTCTCATGGCCCTTCTTGACGGTCAAACCTACAACAGGGTCTCCGGCGCCTATATAATTCTCGCAAAAGGAGATGCACTCTTGCGTCAGATGCCCCTGGACGATGCTCCCATCGGGACGGGACATGTTACGAACGAATCCTTTAATGACCCCATTCATCCTCTCGAATAGCATCAGGCTGTGAAGGAATGTCGGCCCAAGGTCAATGATGTCGCCCACGATGTGGATACATAGATGCACCATGATGTCAAAGAACGTGGGTGGGAAGTACATCTCAAACTCACATAGTATGACAATGATCTCTTCATGTAGCCTTCGGAGCTGCTTCACACTGATGGACTTTCGAGAGATAACGTCGAAAAAGTTGTAGAGACAAGTAAGCGTGTCACGGACATGCTTGTCCATTATCCCTCTAATGGCAACCAGGAGTATCTGCATCATCATCATGTGACAGTCATGAGACTTCATCCCTCTGAACCTTTTCTTCTTGGTGTCTAAAAATCTGCTTATCTTTCCACAGTAACCGGAACTGACTTTGATTCCTGTAAGGCACTTGATGAATTGATCGATCTCCTTCGCAATTAAGGTGAAGCAAGAAGGGGGCGCAATAATTCTCCTCCTTATTGTTCACTTTTCTGCCCCTTTCCCCCTCCTTTGTCTCCGTCTCCTCCGTCAACTTTTTACAGGGTGGCATGTGGAGATCTCTCCTGATCTCCAAATCTTCCAAGTCTTTCCTTGCCTTCGGCCCATCATTGGTCTTCTCCGGCATGTTCATCAGTGTGCCAAGCAAACTCTCGAGGACATTCTTCGTGATATGCATTTGATCAAGGCAATGAGGTGTGTCGTGATTGGGCTAGTACTCCAAGTCCCAGAAAACAGACCTCATTTTCCATACCTTCAGTAGCAGCTCCGGCGTCTTTTTTATCTTCCCCGGCACGGGGCACTGTTCCTAGTTTTTCAACAACTTGTTGATTTCGGCACCAGTCCTCTTACGTGGAGGTCCTCGATGCTGAGCCAAACCATTGAATAGATCTCCACGTTTTCTCCACGGGTCATCCTTCTTGAGCCATCTATGATACCCCATGTACACGATTTTCCCAGACCCGCCATCTTTCGTTGACGTAAGCTGCTGAGATGTTGTATCATCCATGCACCTCGTGCATCCGCAGTATCCGTGACACACCTGGCCTGAGGTGTACCCGTAACCGAGATAGTCGTGCACCGTTGTCATCAGCGCAACTCTCATATAGAAATACTCTCATTTGCTGGCGTCCCATGTCCATGCTGGTGTTTTCCATAACGTTTCTAGCTCCTCTTTCAAAAGCCCCATATACAGGTTAATATTATGTCCCGGTTGTTTCGACCCTTGAATTAGCATGCATGTGTATGTACTTTGTCTTCATGCACTTCCATGGGGGAGGTTGTACTTCCATACAAAGACGGGCCATGTGTCGTGGTTGGTGTTCTGGTTTCCAAACGGATTCATGCCATCGGTACTCGCACCAAGCATGAAGTTCCTTGCATCTTCTGCAAAAAAATCCATTTTGGCGTTGAATGCTCTCCACTGGCTAGCATATGCGAGGTGTCTCAGCTTCGGATCATCTACATCGTCGGGCTTCTTCCTCTCTGCGTGCCAGCGCATCAGCTTTGCTTCCTTAGGATCTACGAAATACCGTTGCAGACGGGGAGTGATCAGAAAGTACCATACAACTTTCTGAGGAGCTTTCTTTCCTGCCTTCTTGTATCGAGAAGCATTGCACACTGGACAGCTGGTTTTTTCTGCGTGCTCCCCCCGGTAAATGATGCAATCATTGATTCATGTGTGGTATCTAATGTTTGGCACATCAAGAGGGCAAATGGTTTTCTTGGCCTCCTCGACACTAGTAGGACACAAGTTCCCTGCAGGAAGAACTTTATTATGTAGATACTTCAAATGCTCATCGAGGCTTTTGTCTATCCATTTGTTTTTGGCCTTCGTCTTTAGAAGTTCGAGCGTGAAACTCAAGCGGGTCACCTCGGGATCGCAACCATCATACAATGGAGTCTTCGAGTCTACTTCAAGTTGCACTAGCTTGGCCTCCTCTCTAGAGGCAGCTATCTCGCTAGTCGTACTCTTGCAAAGGAGGTCTCGAACATGAGGGTCCTGCACGACTGAACTTAGTAGCGTCGAAGACTGCGGCGTGTAGTCCGCCACCTCCTCTACGCCATGTCCGGACTCTTCTTCGTCGTGTCCGGAATCTTCTCTGCCGCCACCATGTCCGGCGCAATCGTCTTCGTGTCGATCAGTCATCTCTTCGTCTAGCCCCATGTTGTTATTCCCTGCCATGTGGACGTCCTCATCATCATCTTCACTTATCCACCGAGTATAGCCATCCATGAAACCATTCATCAGCAGGTGCCTTCAAACTGCCACGATCAAAAGGGTCCAGAAGGACTCCTTGCATCTTGTACACGGACATCTAATCCTAGTCCGATTATTTGCATACATGTCCATCACCGCGGATTGCAAGTATCGCTCCACCTTCCATCCACTCACCTTCATGACCGACTGCACGGTATAACAAGCAAAAGGGTTATAAACAAAATGCATGTATGCATCAAAGTCACGGCATGACCTTGCCTAAAAATAGGACATATCGAGTTTGCTCGAAATTCACCGAAACGGAAATAAATCGACATTTCGACAAAACATAAGCAACTCAGGGGCAATGTCACTCGCACAAATCCCTCCATATCTCAAACACACATATTCCCATTCTTGAAATGCACAACTTTTGAACTCACCTATCTCCCGATAGAGATCGGTCACAATTAGATGAGGCCTTCGCTACCTATAGGGACGATCGAAAGTGTGGATGGCTAAATAGCTAGCTAGATATAGTTGTTGGGAGGAGAGATGACTATAGCTAACTAATGGAGAGGTAGAGAGATGAGCTAGCTAGATTTATATGTATGGAAGGAGGGAGAGCCAAATAAATGAGGTAGATAGAGAAGAGAGGCCATTTATGGAGGAGAATTATGGTGGAGGGGGCATTAATAAGGAGAGAAGAGAGGTAGAAGGAAGACAGAAGAAGGGCAACAATGGTGGAGAACTAACTTAGAGAGGGGAGAGGGCAAAGGAGGGGGAGAGGGAAAAGGGGGAGGAGGGGAGGGGAAGAGGGCGGGTGAAAAGGTGGCACCAGCCACTTCTAGCAGTAGCGTTGTTTTCTAGACAGCGCTATAGCTATGGTGCTTAGTAGTAGCACTTGTCAGGAGCAGCGCTACTACTAAGTGGGGCCCATTAGCAGTAGCGGTGTTGACAAAGCAAGCGCTTTATTTTGGGCCGCGCTGCTACTAGCGTCGGTGGGCTCATTGGGTCCCACTTATCTGTAGCGCTTTCTTCATTTCCAGCGCTATTCTTAAAGCATTACTTGTAGCGCTGCCCGAGACCAGTGCTACTACTAATTAGCAGCAGCGCTTGTTATTTTCCAGCGCTACTACTGATGTCCTATCTATAAGCATTTCCCTAGTAGTGTGGGGTCACATCACTGGCGAGGCTACAAGCCCAAGATCTATCTCCATCGTTGGGTGTTGCATGCAGAGAGTTGTCAAGGAGGCTTCCCGGTGTTCCACACACGCAAGCTACGAGGTACGTCGCCAATGAGACTACGAGACGTGTGTGGGGGAGGGAGGGGGCGGGTAGGGGAGCTATGACTACATCACCATTGCTGCCGTGTCTCGAG
Organism: Triticum aestivum; assembly: GCF_018294505.1. NCBI lineage: Eukaryota > Viridiplantae > Streptophyta > Magnoliopsida > Poales > Poaceae > Triticum > Triticum aestivum. Next base: position 691,805,442 of record NC_057806.1, on the reverse strand, counting down.
CAAAGCTGCGACCAGCCTTTGTCGATGCGAGAACTGGCAATAAGCAAAACCGCGATGATGGCGGAAGATGCCTTGGCGCAGCGGGATGTTGCAAATAACGCGTGCCATTGGTGGAACAAGAGATCGTTGTTGCTAGGACCAGTGAAGGTGAGTATCGGTCTTGCAATGGCTGGGGCAGAAGAGATAAAGCCGCCTCTGGCTAGAGCGATGATGGTGTTGTGCAACTGCTGGGGGCGTCAGTGCTGCAACTGGATTGCGGTCAGTGACTCCGCAGTGCTACAATTGGCTTGTAGTCATGTTGCGTCCAGCTCACGACGGTGCTGGAACCAGCGGGCCGCGGTCGTGTTGGGACGGTCAACAACGGGAGCTGCAATCATTAACGGAGGAAGGTGCGACCGGGACAATGGTGTTGCAAGGGGCCACACGAGCACAACCGCAGAAGGTGTGCCACGATGCACAGCGAGCGGCGGCGAGTCGATGGTGCATCAACATGTGCTTCGATGGTGTCAATGCTATGAATGACTCCGGTCATAGCTGCAATCAATGATCACCAATGCTACCACAAAGGCAGAGCGGGATGCAGCGTCAGTGCTCAGGGAGAACCGAGTTGGGGGCGACAACCATGTGCGTGTTACGGGGGTGGCTGGAGAAACACGAACGGGGTAGGGGTGCATTGACCACGTGCACCAACACATTTGAGAGAGGCGATGTCGCAGAGCGAGAGAAAATGGGGGAAGGGATGAAGCGCGAGGGAGGGGGGAGGGGGATGATCTGATTGCTGGGATTAACACATCAAACGGTGGGGATGCGGTCAATCTGGAGCTCACACCGGTTGACCGGCCCACCCTCCCAGCTAGCCTTTGCGGGACAGTATCCACAAAAGACCACATAAAGCATATATGGACATCTATCGCTATCACCTGAGACTACCGCTACAACATAATCCTTCCTCTGTAAACTAATATAAGGGCATGTACAATGGTTGATAAGATAGTCTTATCTTAAGTTTTGCATGTAATTTAGAGATGACTAAAAAGAAAGTCTACAATGGGTCATCTCTTAGCCTTATCTTCAATAACTAGCAATTCCTAAAAACATGATGAGACATATTGTGCTAAGAGATTATCTCTTGTCTTCTCTTAAACTAGCGGGGTCACCCGCGCATTTGCGCGGCTAGATTTTTCCAGTTTCAATTTGACATGTTAAAGCTATGTTTTGTTGTGTTAAATACTTTTGCATTTTAAAATAAACATCATACTATCATAAGTTTCACAATTATGTATTGAGCCCATTTAGTTCTTCTTAAGGTGCGTTAAAACTCATATTATTTTCTGACTTACAACGAAAAATATAGAACCATTAAATATAATTATGTATGTATGAAAAAAAGCATTTGCAATTCACAAATATGGTCCAAGGATATATGTACTTGTGTGTATGCATGTGTGCCCTTGATTTTTTATTCATAATTTCATATTTTAGAATCTATATTTTGTCATTTTAAATATCTCTTAGATTAAATAAACATTGCAGGGCTGCAGACGACTACGACGCCGCGGTCGCGCTGGCCGAGTTTCAGGCGGCCCGCGCCGGCGTCCGCGGCCTCATCGAGTCCGGAATCACCTCCGTGCGAATCCCCCCCCCCCCCGCAGCCCCCGCGTCGTCCGCTCAGGCGACTCGGGAGGCGACTAGGGTTTCCGCCCAGCGCCGCCACCCCTCATCTCCTTTCCCCTCGTCGCCACCCGAGGTGGCCGCCGGCAAACCATGCGCGGTCGCCGGTGACGGTGGCGGCGAGGCCCTGCTCGCTCCGTTCCTGGCGGAGGACTCCGGATCTGGGGCGGCGGCCCTTGGCGCGGCGGCGGCGCCCTCCCGGCTAGCGGCGTCCGTCGGTCGTCCTAGCTGCCGTTCCCGACCACGCGGGTGGTGGGACGGCGGCGGGTGGCGGCCGCGGCGTGGAGGTCCCCCTCCTCGTCAGATCTGAGGTTCGACTCCCCTCCCCTTCAGCTCCCTCATCCTTGCCGGTTCCAGCAGCTTCGGTCGCCGGATTGGTCTGGATGGGTGCCCGGTGGTGCGATTTTGGACAGTGGGAAACCACTGGTCGGCTGGTCCGGCCCGACAGCAGCGACGCCCTTGGGTGCCGCCCTTCCTCCTTGGAGGTGCAGCTGAGATCCCAACCCTATCCACCCCCGCTCCCCTCCCGGGTGAAAGCCCAAAATCCTTCTTGGATTGGGCGGTGACGGCGCGCTGCGCGTCGTGCCCTCCTTGGAGGCGCCGCCTGGGGAGTGTGCGTTCGGGTGAGGGGCGACAAAGGTGGAGTTTTTGGGCGGCCCTGGTTATCAGGTGGCAGTGGTTGATCTGGCTCGCAGGGAAGTCTGTCCCCGCTCCCCTCAAGTGCGGTGCTCCTTGGCGGTGGCGTGTCTAGCTCAGCTCCGGCGGTATGGCGTCTGCGATCCGGCGGTAGGGGATAGGGTTCCTCTTCCCGGCAGTAGCAGCACGTCCCTGGCCGTGGACGCCCGGTGTTTCTCTTCAGCGGCCGACGACTCCTGCTCCTCGTCGTTCTGCGGCCTCTCCTGATGTCCTTGCTGCTCGTCCTTCAGTGGCTCCTCCCGGTGGCTTTCCCGCTGTTTTTCAGGTGTCCTAGGTTGCTTCGGTGTGTCAGATGAGGTGTGCTCATGTCCTAGGAGGATGTGCTCTGTGACTGTTCCAGGACTCGAGGACGGCATCTCTCCTGCTCTAGGGTGAGCGTCTCTCATGTCTGTCGGCGGCGCCTTTCGATCCAAGGCGAGAGGGAAGGGTCCCTCTACGGCGAGAGCAAAGGAAGATGCTTGATTTCCTCCAACCTTGGACTCGATCATGTCCACAACTTCACTCTGTTACTGCAGGTCCTCGTTGTGCTCATGCTGCTCGCAATTCTCGGTTCTTGTTTGCTGCGGTCGGCGGCGTGTACTAGCTTGGGCTTCTCTTTTTGTTTTGAGCTAGTATTCGGCGTTGAGTTGTAAGCTTCCTAGGGTGCTCCCTTGTATTGTTCGGCCGTTGTGCTTGTTCCTGTGTTGTAATTCCTGGCCGGTTGATGGCTTTGTTAATTTAAAGCCGGGCTCATCGCGAGCCTTCGTTCTAAAAAAAACATTGCATACTATAGTTTAAAAAAAATATGCATTGAACTAATTTACTTCATGCAAAAAGGGTTGAAGCTAATGAAGGTTTTTTGACTGATAACGAATAATACAGATTGATTAAATTTAAATATGTATTTGTGAAAAGGTACATCTTCCGTTGAAACATATAGTCCATGAATGCATGTACTTATGTGTATGCATTGGTGATGCCTTTGTCTGGTAAATTAGCCGAGTATAAAGGTGTTTTTTCGTTAGGGAAATTGTACTGATAACTTTGAGACACATGGATTTTTTTATTAGTTCAATCACGATGCGAAGTATGTAGGCACTCCATGGATAGTGTTATGTGTAGTAATTTTAATCTTTATGAGTTAAACCTCTCTCTCTCACACACACACACACACGTGCGCGCGTATAGAGAGCACACCCCCTCTTATTAGCCTCCTTAAACGACATCTCATCAGTGTGCGTAATGGATTAGTGGTTCTATTTACCCTCCCATATAAATTACTTTTATTTGTTCAGTGTCACCTCCATAAACCGCTACATTAAAAGTTTTAAACCCATAAGCTTGAAATATAATTTCGACTACACACTGTTTTTGCCCATTTTCCCAAATCCAATCTGTTATGGCTTGGATATAAATTGCTATATGCTCGAGTGGGTTTCCCATGTCTATCGTGAGGGGGATTTGGCTTCACATGCTCTGCAAAATTGCATCATCTAGCCAGTTTTTGCTCTTCTGATTTTATTGTAAACTTTCCTGCACACAAAATGATCATGTCACCATAAAAATGATATTGTCAAACAATATTTAAGATTACCATGGAGAAATATTAAAAAACACAAAATGTACTAATCAATGGGAAAGATTTATAAACTAAATGTGATCATATTTAAATTCAAGTTCTCGTCACATCCGGTTAATGACGGTGCGGCTTTTCTATTTCAATCTACGGGTGCAAGAATGGAAAAGCATCCATGAAAAAAAAGGAAAGGAGTGAAACCCAAACCTGGTATTTTGCTGACACCGCTTATGACCATAGCACATGCAATGCAACCCGAATATTTGTTAGATGAATTCTATCCCGATTGCTCACATGCACTCATAGTTTGGATAATTATTCACGTCTATGCTTGATTTATCACAACCTTTTTAATCTCCACCTTTAAGTGCAATCTGATAAATAATAATAGCCAGGATTATTACATATGGACCTAGCTACTATGAATGTGACCTCGGAGTAAGTTTCATTAGCCTCATCTATGGTCTTTGACGTGTACGGCAGGCCGTTTAGCATTCTTGGCATGCATGTATCTGAAGCTCCAATTGAAATAATGTTCTTGTCTAGTAATTCTTAAGCCGCCGTTGCTTGTCGTAGATTGGCGTTGCCCAGTCCGGGTACACATGTATGTATAAACATGTCTTTTATGCATTCAAATTCAAACAGATGGTTGTAGATTATACGTGGAACGTTTCCTAGGATGAGAAGACTTTGTGGAAGTACGTGTGAAGCAATCAAGAATGTGTAACTACCTGAATGTCCTGCAATGCACCCATCGATGCTTCTCATATGTGGAGTGCACTGCAATCACCAATGGTGTTGACATGTTGTACTACATAGACTGGCAGAGTAGCATCTCATTTGACCCATAGTATTGTCCGCGGTCACGTAGGCCGAGGAAGCGCCTCATCATCAAGAAAAGGAAAACTCCTTGGTCGGACTTGCACATCACCCCATTATGGTCTTGACGGCGCAATTTATGCAAGTGACTATCTGGCCGTGGCCGACAACCTAGCCGAGTCTTCATGCTTGCGACCTTGATGTCGAGCCGAGGAAGCGCCTCATCATCAAGAGAAGGAAAACTCCTTGATCGCACTGGTGCATCACCCCATTACGGTCTCGACGGCGCAATCTATGCAAGTGACTATCTGGCCGTGGCCGACAACACCTAGCCGAGTCTTCATACTTGCGACCTTGATGTCGAGCGCTAGCGCGATGTTTTGAATTGACTGTACGGATGGCCGACAACGCCGATAACCTGGTGTTGTCTTCGTGCTTGCAACCATGATGTCGACGCCCTCCGAGATGGGCCTTGTCACAAGTTACATTGTTGTCGTGCTAGCACCTGATGTCGAGCGCTAACGCAATCTTTTGAATTGACTGTACGGATGGCCGACAACGCCGATAACCTGGTGTTGTCTTCGTGCTTGCAACCATGATATCGACGGCCTCCGAGATGGGCCTTGTCACAAGTTACGTTGTTGTCGTGCTAGCACCATGCTTCTTTTTGTAGTCCTGTCATCCCAGATCTCCGGCGAGCACTCCTGCCCAATTTAACTTTGTGCCAACCAAGCCATGCTCCAATAGTCTTCAAAACGTCTAACGATCGCATCGTTTAGCTCATGCATATATAGGTGCAATGTGAGACTTTCTTTATTGAGGGAGAGCGTGACTATCTTTCTTTAGGAAAAAGAGGACGCTAGACTGTCCTTTATCTTTTCTAGTACTTTATCAGTTTATGCGCATTCTTTTTCCTGGAAAGAGCAGCCCGCATGTTTCCTTTTATTCATAATGTGTACGGGCATAATCCTTTTTTTTGAGCATCAGTACAGACACAAGCGTTCATATACACGCGCATACACTCACCCCTATGAACGCACACACACACCCTACCCCTATGAGCACCTCCGAGAGACTGAGCCGACATATTATCTTGAGATTTACGAAGTCATCGTAGGCGCCTCGTCGTCGACGGGAACGTCTCCTCCCACTGAAAGCGTATCGCCGGAAATCCTAAAATAAATCCAGAAATAATGCGAGCACCAGGATTTGAACCCTGGTGGGTTTGGGGATACCACTGTCCACCTAACCAACTCAACCACAGGTTGATTCGCGTACGGGCATAATCCTGCACGTGCTCAAGTTGGACTCAAATTGTTTTGTCAAGGGTGGACCTGTTCGTACGTGATAATATTTTATGTTTTTTTCTCAAATTGGACTCTTCATTATATTGCTGCGGTACTTTCCTTGGGGTGGACTTTTCGTACGTGAGACATGACATGTTCAATTTTTTGTACCCGATAATATTTTTGTATGTAACGCTATATCTTTTATATCTTAACCGTTGATTTCTAATATTGATGGTAAAGATAATTTAATCTATATGGGCCAATGTGATGGCTTGTTTGACTTCTATTTTATGTATATAATAGATAAGAGAAGACAAGTATTTTCTTATGAGTTATCTCTCTTTTACCTCATCATTGATCCTACGTGACACTCTTAAGATAGCACCATTATACATGCCATAAGAGCGTTTAAAACACTACTTTAATGATCTAAATACTTTTATATTAGTTTACAGAGGAAGTAATTCGTTTACCATACCAAATAGGAATGTACGTATATAACTTGGAAAGCGAATATTTAATTAGCACGCACACATGTACCATTGTCATCAAGATTCGTATATAATTCAATCATACTGTGTATGGAAGATACTGCCTCTTATACTATCGGAAAAGAGGAAGCAATGATACGTCACACGTGCTGCTGATCTGTATTACCAAACACAGCAAGAATCATTGGCCAACCCAATTTAAGTTGGCCAAACAAAGGGACAAACTCTTGCTTGAATACCAAACCCAATGAGATAAGCGAACCAATCTGTGGTTGAGATGGTTAGGTGGACAGTGGTATTCCCAACCCACCAGGGTTCAAATCCTGGTGCTCGCATTATTCCTGTATTTATTCCAGGATTTCCGGCGATGCGCTTTCAGTGGGAGGAGACGTTCCCGTCGACGACGAGGCGCCTACGGTGACTTCGTAAATCTCAAGATGATATGCCGGCTCGTTCTCTCGGAGGTGCTCATAGGGGTAGGGTGTGCGTGTGTGCGTTCATAAGGATGAGTGTATGCACGTGTATATGAGCGCTTATGTCTGTACTGATGCTCAAAAAAAACCCAATGAGATAATATATTATATTTTTATTGGAGTCCTTTTACGATACATCAATCAAATTTGGGCCGTTTATTTTCGTGGTTCGACGGCTCAGACGATACAATACTACACTAAATTTTTGGTAGTATATTAATTAATTAGGGGCATTTTTGGTAGTGCATTGTTTGTTTCTGTTGTGTGTTGACGGAAGGGCCAGCCACAGCGAGGACGTCGTGGAACCAATTCCTCGGGTCTGTCGTGTTGGGAAGGACTATTCCCCAAGTCACCGGAGTTCACTGACCATGTTACCCCGTGACACCCGCATCACAAGAAGCTGGCCTCGAATACAGACATGCAAAGTTAGCACCAAGATGACCCTGATCGATTGTTAACCAGACGTCTACTAGTTCTAGTGGCCAATCGCGTACAACGGGTTGCAAGAACCGCTGGTCAGGCCATGCGCGACAACATCCGGCCACGACAACAGTGGATCTACTCTCGTTGCTCCTAGGTATAGGGAGAAGGGGGCGCCAAGGTTCGAGTAGGTCGAATTCGGCGACGCCCTGCAGTGCATCTAGCATGGCATCGCCGGCTACCATGACGACCGCGGACGTGGAAGGCCGCGACCTGCAACGACATCGGCATGGGCGGAGGTCGTGTTGACGATGCGCACTGCTTGGAGCGTGATGTGCGTCTGGAGTGGCGGACGAATGGGCGGCGTCGGAGGGAACTAATTTAATTAATTCTCATAGAAATTTACCACTATGTTCTTGAGGAGAATTTTGCCTTATTCATAATGACCGTTGGATCAAATGAATACTACCCGTTAAACTCTCTTTTACTAGCGGTTGGGGAGCGAAAACAGGTGAAGATTAGGCATCTCCCAATGCTTCATCTTATACAGGTGCTAAGACTGCCATATAGGCAAAATATCTGACGTGGCAATGTAATTAAGAGGAGAGAGATAGTGGTGGTGACCCTAGGAAGAAACAATACCAAGTGCGAGAACCTAAGCAAGACACTTAAATGAAAGAAACCCGTCAATACATGAAAAGCTTTAGTTACAAAATCATTAAATGAAGGATGCTTAGCGCCGACAAGTTAAGCACCTACCCGCAAAAAAGAAAAAGACAAGTTAAGCACCTATGCATTGAGGGTTTTAGTTGCTAAAGTTTTTAATGTGTTGAGCACCTTATGTAAGCACCAATGCATTGGAGGTAGCCTTAATGTCGCTTCAGGGGCACGTCGGGCAAATCCTAGCTGTCGCTGCCACCATCTCCTCCCTCCATTCTCACCCCACCACCACCGGACGAGCCTCGCGGGCAAAGCTTGCCTGAAAACAGGACCACCCCTCACGTGGATCATATTTTTGTTAGGGTCATCAAGCCGGCCTCGGATGTTATTGGCGCTGGCAGTGTCATTGTGGTTGTGATGGCCACGTGGTAGTAGATTTTGGTATCGTTGCCTAGATCTGGTTGGTGATAGAGGATTCCTAGGGCTTGAGCGATGAATATGCTTTTAGATGGTGGTGGTGGTGGCGGGTACCACCCTACGGCTGGATCAATCCATTTTAGTAGAGGGGTGCACGCGCTAGACCGGGAGCTCGGTGGTCGTGCATTAGCTACGGTGTTGCATGTCAGACGCGAGTGCCGTCTCAGCCTAATATTTTCAATGCGGAGGTGTGTGGCCTCCTCCACTAAATACGTGTTCTGCTATTTGCACAACTATCTGAAGATACATTTGCAAGATGGTGTTTGGAACACCGCTTCATGTCTGAGGTGAAAACTCTTATTCCGGGCTTCATTGGTCGGGACTCAATAGTGATATACTTCGTCTCATTATCTTGTTGAAGATGTTGTCTTCATGCCGATGTTCAGGCCTTCAAGCATTGGCTGGTCTTGGCACCCGGGATGAAAATCCTTGTCTTCGTCTTTTCCGCATAACGAGAAGATGACGGCATGAGTGTGTTATCCTATCTTATAAGACGTTGGTATGGAAGTCGACTTAGCCATATGTTTTTATTTATATCATGCCTTAGTTTTTATGTCTTGTACTCTGCGTGTTGAATCAACTAATACGGTTATGTGCATCTAGGGATGGAGAGGTTTACCGTTTTCCAAAGGAAACCGCCAATAGTAAAATATGTGAATTCGTCAATCTTAAGATGTTATGTTGATCCAGTCTCTCAGAGGTGCTCATAGGGCTGGTAGAGTGTGTGTGTTCATTCATAATGGTGAGTGTATATGTGTATGTGTTGCATTAAAAAATGAATGACCAAGACAGCCTTTAGAGCAAATACAATAGGGTGATGTAGGCGGGCTGCAAGACTTTAAATAATATATTTTTGCTGAATTAGATGAGAGAAAAGAAGAGAGAGAAGAGAAGCGGGCTACAAACTTACAGCCGGCTGTAGCTCGAGCCCCAAGACCCTTTATGAGAGAAACATGTGGGTCATATATTAATGATCTAGTACTAGTACGGCTAACTATTGTATGAGTGGGTCGTAAGATTGACTATAAATGACATGGCAAATTCATATAGCCGGCTGTTGACTATACTATTAACCATGCTCATAGAATTCCTCCTAAGGTTGGTCATAGTGGGGAGTAATTTAGACTAGTGTCATGCATATGACACTAGTCTATGTTATTACCTTCATAGTCCTAAGTGTCATAGAAGTAGTATCATACGTGGTTGCATTTATTAGCTTATAGACTCAACATTTCTTGGGAAGCGCTATGTGATGGTAGCATAATAGTATGTTACTCCAAACACCTCTCTTCTTATTAACTAGGTGTCACATAAGCAAACTTGTCTTGGGATGTGTTATGTTACTAGCTAAGTTATTCCCATTATGACTAGCTTAACTAGGGAGCCTTTAGGCTGGTCATAGTGGGGAGTAACTTAAACTAGTAACATGTATATGTTACTAGTTTATATTACTATCTTCATAGTGGGTGGTGTCATAGGCGTGATAACATAGATGTCTTCATTTATTGCTTTGTAGAGCCATTTTGCATTGGAAATCGTTATGTGATGGTAACATATTATGTTACTCTATTAGTCTCTCTCCTCATTAAGTACTTGCCACGTCATATTTTTTACTTATATGGCATCTATGTTACTCTCTAAGTTACTCCCATTATGATCAGCCTTAGAATTCCTCCTGATTAAAGTAAAGATTTGTCATTGGTTGCTTTAGAAAAACATATTCAAACTTGCCACATACCGTTCTTTATGGCATGCTTGCACACTAAACCGGCTAGCGCCCCCAATAAAAAATCCATGCTTGGGCTGTCTCGCTGGCACGCGTTAGCTTTCCGTGTCAGAGGTTCCCGAAGAAAATACCTTTCCATCAGAGGATATCACGGGAGGAATGTCCAGATCACACATGTAATAATAGGAAGGTGTACATATTTTGAATAATTCCCTCCGTCCTTAAAAGTGTATATATATTTTTTGCGAAAAATGTATACTTTCAACTTAATTGAAAAGTCAATTTTTTATGTTTGACCATATTTATACAATAATACACCAACATTTTTGCCATCAAGTTAGTAGGATTAGATTCATGATAAAATATATTTTTATTATAATACCTATTTAATTTCACAAACATTGATATGTCTTTACATAAACTCGGTCAAACTTTAAGATAATTTGACCTTCTAACAAAGTAGTTGAAAGTACAATCTATTAAGGACGGAGGAAGTATGTTTCTTTCTGCCATGAGGAGTGCACAGACTTGCTTGCAGTTCCATTCCAGGGACCCAGCTTGCCTGTTCCCTCCCCATGCTCCCATCCTTGCTCCTACTTCATTCTACGGCTGTCTTTTTTTTTTCTCTTTCTAATCTAATCATCTTCTCCCTGATTTTAAGGGGTTGGGGTCGGGCCTTATTTTGTTCCAACCCAATCAAGTCACGTACGCGGCAGCACGAATGGGAGCACGCGCAGGGAGCAGGCAAGTCTCATCCCCATTCCAGATGAACAGGGGCGGACCCAGAACAAAAATGTCCCGGTGTCCATGTGTACATCATATATGATAGCACACTTGACAACTCAAAATGTATGGCAGTAATATTCCCTCCCAAAATGAAATGTTTCACTTCCACTTGAAATACTAATTGATTATGTGAAGTTCAACACTAAATCATGCAAACTCCAAACAATGAAAATAAATATAATAGGATGACGACATACGGCAATAGATCCTGATTGCCTATAAAAAATAACTTATTACGTATTAAATGAACTTGCGCAATAATTCATAAATTAAGTTACGAGCATTACTTTTTAGATAACCCTCTACGTCCTTTCCATCATTTTTTCTGTAATTTGCCGATTTTTGTGTTCGAAATAATGCACAATGAGTTACATCATCTGTGTTCGAATATGCAAGAATAGAAACAATAAATAAGCATATTGATTAAACTGTACAATTAGGGAGTTAAACTTACTGGACATTGTGCCTTCCTTCTGCCATGCGCACGTGGTTGAGAAATAATCCAGTTGGATTTGAATCACTAACCGAAATTGGCAAATCGCAACAATTTGTTCCCAATTGTATTACCTCTAAATTTTAGAACCCTAACCATACAATTGGGATAACAGAAATTATATAGAATTGGGATGCCTACTGATAGTTGAGGATAGTTGACGGAGTCAGAGAGATCCACAATTAGTATCAAGTGCAGGGCGTCGTACCTTTGCTTACTTCAAAAATCAAAAATCAAAATTCCAGAAAGCTAAGAGCGGGAGAGGCCGGGATGATAGAGTCTGGCAATTGGGTGGTGTGGCGACTGGCCATCTGGCCGAGCGGCGGAGGGGGTTTAGGGTTTAGGGCGACGCCGTGACCAGATAAGACAGACCAGAAAGACTAGAAGCCGAACAGGCGAGCAGTAGTACAGAGATACGAGTAAACAACAGGGATCGATTAATCGATCGGCAGCTAATTAGCTAGCTAGGCCTAGGTCTTGGTGTGCATACGTTACCTAGCCGGATGGGCATTGACCGCTGGTGCCTACGTCTACGTGGGCTGCACTGCCTCGCTGCTTAGTCGCTGGGCTGGCCGGTGTCCAGCTCAAAAAATTACGGGTGTCCAGCCCATAAATATGAACCTCATATAGGGTAAGCACGAGATTTACCCGGTGTCCTGTGACACCGGGAGAGCTAACGTAGGTCCGCCTCTGCAGATGAAGTAGGTTGCCGGGCATGGCTCATTAATTCATGAGAAAGCGTTTGTATCGCTAATGTATTGACTACTCCAATAAAGTGTGGATATCAAGCTACGTACTCCCTTCCTTCGGGTTCAAAGGATCAATCCAAAACCAGAAATTTTCTAGTACTTGTAAGGCTCATTGTTTTGGGAATATGCAAATAATATACTTTTGTCCACATTAAAGTCTGTCAAATTTTTGATTCTCCATGTGGAATCAACTAATGCATGAAAGGAGTGAGAAGGCCATGCATGAAGCATTAATATAGGAGTACTCTCTAGCACTTCACTAGACCCTCCTCCTTGGTTGATGTACTAAGGCTGGTCATAGTGGGGAGTAACTTAGACTAGTAACATACATATGTTACTAGTCTATGTTACTACCTTCATAGTGGGTAGTGTCATAGGTGTGGTAACATAGTTGCCTTCATTTATTACTTTGTAGACTCATTATGCATTGGAAACCGCTATGTGATGGTAACATATTATGTTACTCTATTTGCCTCTCTCCTCATTAACTACTTGCCACATAAGCAAAAATGATGATGTGGCCGAGTCGCTGCCGCATCACGTGGCGGTGATCATGGACGGGAATTCGCGGTGGGCGCGCGCGCGGGGCATGCCAACGTCGGCCGGCCACGCGGCTTTGCAGCCGGCGCTGGAGGAGACGGTGCGGCTCTCATGCGCCCGGGGAATCCGCGTGCTCACTGCCTTCGCCTTCTCCCACCAGAACTGGGACCGTCCCAAGGCATATATATACTGCTACTCCTAGTCTCTTCTGAGTAAGCATAACACTGTTAATTAACTCTTGGAATTCGCAGGAAGAGGTTGACTTCTGCATGGCCGTGTACAACCGGTTCATCCAGGACAATGTCGCCCAGTTTTTAAGGTAGTAGTACGTTTTTTCTCTTTCAAAAAACAGGGTTTACTCCGGCCTCTAACATCATGTACGAATATATCAATTATCATGTACTCCCTTCATAAACTAATATAAAAGCGTTAACAAGCCAAACAAAAAGAGTATTAGTACGTACCAAAGCTCGGTGCAACCGGGCACTAAAAAAGATACTAGTACGTATTATGAGTTTATCAAATATCCTATTAATGGATCACCATCAAGCCTGGTCGAAGAAACCCCGTGCAACCATCTCCTCAATCTTCAGTGCTGGTTGTAAGATAGTATAGTACATAACGGCTCATGCAGCTACCGCCACCCCTTATGGATTCATCGGTCAATTCAATATCTTTTTATCTCACAGACTGTGTAGGTTAAAACATTTGGACTCATTAAGAACTTATAGTCTACTACAATCAAAGTTTTTTTTCTCAATTTCGTTATTTTCCAGGTGTGGAGCCGAAAAAGACCGGTTTCCAAACATTCTCGAAATTCCAGAATTTTGTAGCCCAAAATTTTCAAACGAATTTTGAATTAAAAAAACTGGCATCATAATATAAAACTTTTAACCAATTGAACACACAAAGCACTTCCTGTCCGAGTGGTCATTATGCTTCAGCCTCTTTCGAAGGTCACAGGTCCGAGTCTAGGCTGCTGCATTCAGAACCGAGGTTACACGACATACCACTGGGCCAAGGGAGCTCTCTCGTGAACATATGAGCACATGAGCTCTATTTGACTTTTCTAGATGCTTAGATTAAATAGTTAAATTTCTCAGACGATATAAGAAAATCAGGCTTCACTATCGGACGGTTATCTGAAATTCCAACTGAAAAAAACCCCACAACAAATTTCTTAGACGATATAATTATACCAATTCAGAATTTGTAATAGAAATGTTGTGTTGTTTACAAACTCCTACACATATAAGAAAATTAAACTTCCTTCCACATAAGTATTCACAACATATCACACATTTTATATTTGTTTCTTTTTTGCGAATAATGTTATATTTGTATATTTTTTTGCAGGAATTTTTATATTTGTTTCAATATTAGTATGTAGAAATAAAAAATTACCAGCATTAGCAGCGTCACATTAATACCGCGAAATATACCAGCTGTATAACCATTTTCCAACAACAGAGAAAGTATTACATGCAAGATCTTGTTTTTTTTAACATGGTACAGACGTAAAGTGTTCATATATAAATGCATATACTCACTCTTATGAAAGCACACACGCACACCCTATTCCTATGAGCACGCTGTCACTTGTCAATGTTGTAAAGTATTCCCCACAAGAATATATATTATAAAGGATGTGTATTTGGAAGGGAGAAGTATCATCTCATGCAAACATGGAAACCCTGTGACTCCAGGTCCGTTAGATCAAGAGAAATAATGAGCTATAGAGGTCGATTTAGTCCCAAGCAACTAGCATCCTTCAATTCCAAATGGAGATTTTTGAAAAAGAAATATTTGTAGGCATACAAAAATGTAAAGGAGACAGGATCTGGTGACTGCTGGGTGCGTTGCCCCCTATTCCGAACCGATGGATGGAAATCGTGGGTTGGAGGAGTAAGTAGGCTCCTTGGGAAAGCAGTGGGATTAAGATAACTGGATAAGTACCTATTGTGAGCGTACGCGCTGCGTCAGCTTCATGTACAAAGAAAGGATTGGTGTTCGCCTTGGGTGTTCGCCTTGCTCACTCCATGCAAAGATGCATCATATACTACTCCCTCCATCTAGGTGTATAAATCACCTTACGAAAACCAAATAATCCCAAAACATTTAGGCACGGTGCATTAACTTGCACATAGTTTATTATTTCTTGACATAAATCAATGAATCAACCAATAAAAGATGTGGGGTGTGTATGCTTTCAATTACTTGAGACTACCAAACATGACGTGCAGTGGTCAGTTCATTGCATGCAATACTATTGATTAGCATATAAACATTAAGTTCCCTCCTTTTTTTCCTTTGCCTTGATCGCGGTGCATAATCTAAGATAACTTACACACCTAGACGGAGGGAGTAGCAGTCTACAACACCATGCGAGCTAGCTATGATTGCATGGATGCAGCATGCGCTCCTCCATGATAGTAGAAGAAACAAAATTTGGAATTCTTGTTAAAATTAGTGCTAGCTATTACAATTATCGTTGAAAATTGATAGCAGAAGAAAAAAGAAAGGAGGAGGACACTGTATGGAAATTTCCCTTGAAAAACTAAAATTCACATTGAAAATGAATACACTATTTAATGTTCCACGTGCTAGGATGCTAGCTGTCATGCTCTACCATTGTACTCCCTCCGTCCGGGTTTATTGGGCCTGTTAGCCACGGCACGAGGACCAAGGAAGAATATTACTGGTAACCATCCGTGACTTACGAAAGTAGCAGCAGCCAATTAGATTAATCTGCAGTTATTCCAAAGCCTCACAGCAGCTAATTGCCCAGCTTTACTTTCGCATGCAACCAACCACAGCGCGAGGCAGTTATTGCTCACAGCTGGTACTTTGCTGTTTTCCCGCATGCAGCGATGAAGCCGAAACGGCAGT
This sequence comes from Triticum aestivum, assembly GCF_018294505.1. NCBI lineage: Eukaryota > Viridiplantae > Streptophyta > Magnoliopsida > Poales > Poaceae > Triticum > Triticum aestivum. The sequence goes on along the minus strand of NC_057806.1, from coordinate 691,789,708 downwards.
CCAATCGTGTGCGTGCTCGGCGGAGCTGATCGAGGAAAGTAAACACACATATTTAGCGAGGCCTTACAAAAACAGATCAGAGCAAACTTGCTAAGAGGCCCAATAAACCCGGACGGAGGGAGTACTCACTAGAGAATACCCCGCGCGTTGCTATGGGAATCAACTGCGATATTTTCGGCGATTTGATTGTATGAAACATGCATAACTAAATTAACAATATATGAACTAAAACTAAATATTAGATATTAGTATATTTTATTATTGTGTAATTACAACATATTTGAAATAAATGACATGATATGATGAAAAAATAACATCATGTTGAGTAGACTTTTGATGAGGTGGCATGTGTGAGATGAGATATGTGCATGGATCAACTAATGATGAAAAAAAATTCATGCAAGTTGTGATTGGCCTTTAATGAGGTGGCATGTGTGCATGTTTAATGAAGATGAACTATTTATGTATATAGCATTCAGCAGGACGTTGACGTCGCTAATAACATTTTAGGTGATAGCCGTTGGATGGTGGAGCTGTGGAATGGACGGTGGATGGAGTTGTGGCGTAGTACCACCATGGGTACATCGATGGGATGCATTGATGAACCCAACCTGAAACTCATCTGCATGCTTAGTACTCACAATTGAACCGATATTTCATGGATCGGCCTTTTTCATGCAAAAGTTTCACTAACGAGTAGGTTCTACAGAAGTGCATGCTCTAGCTAGTGCAACCAAAATATATATCTGGTGTAAGAGAGTAGGCAATACATTTATACGTCAACACTCTCCCTCATGTGTGGCTCTCTCAGGCCTAAATGTGACCGAAAGTGGGCTGCAATTTAATTGTGTTAGCCGGGTCCTGAACTTAAGATCTCTTGGCTTTGATACCATGTAGAAGTGCATACTTTAGCCAATGCAACCAAAAGACCGATCTGATGGAAGAGACTAGGCAATACATTTATATCTTAACATGTTCCATTCATTAGAAATTCCATCTGATTTGCCAACGAGTTTATGTTTTGCATTAAACATAAAATAGTAATCAAATTTTCATAGAATTCAAAACTTTATAGATAAAGTATGCATTAGTTTAAAGTTTGTTTTCGCCATCGCATATTGATCTTATATTGGAGTGGAGGGTACTCGGATCAGTTACTTCAGCCAGAGTTTTGGACTGGAGATACTTGGTTCTAAGTAGTTTGTGCCACACCCCGTTCTCAGTATCTTATGCAACCATTTGCTAAGCAATATTCTCGGGTTCCTCCACCCTGAGGCTCCTTGATCTTTTGATCTGCAATTAACATCCCACCTAGTCAAATGACATTTCAGTCTATTTTCATCAGATTGCTACAAAATTCTAGATCGGTAAAAGCTAGACTTTTCCTTACCCCTTTGGTTATCTTGAAAAGACAACATGAACATAAGTTGGCTTGTTGGGACCGCATTCATAAGAGATAGACGTGCACCAGAAGATATGAGCTTATCCCTCCAACTTCTTTCAGAAGCGGTCTTCAATATGATTTGGAACACGAAGATACTAAACAAAGAGAGATTCATGTTCCGATCCTCCTTTGCTTTTTCTTTCCCAAAGTAGGAAGTTTTCTCTTCTTAAAGTTAATCTTAAGGCCCGACAATTTCTCAAACAGATACAAAATTAACTTCATGCGTCTAGCCTTCTCAATGCCATGCTCCATGAATATGATGGTGTGATCGGCATGCTGCAAAAGTGGGACCCACTATCAATAGGTGTGAAATAAGACCACTCACTTGGCTAGCTTCTTTAGCTTGCCCAATGAGCACCACCAGCATATCTGCAACAATGTTGTATAGGATGGGTGAAGGGATTGGAAATTTCAACAATGTTGAATAGGTGTTGGAAATTTCATAGATCGACCTTATTTTCTGCAAAAGTTCCACTTACATGAGTGATTTCCATTCACTGGAAAATCCATGTGATTTGCTAACAAATTTATATCTTACATGAAACTGAAAATATAAATCAAAATTTCAAAGAATTCAAAATTTTGAAGATAAACTATGCATCAGTTTAAATTTTGTTTTGACCATGTATGGTACACGGAGTGACAAAGTATTAAAGGAATTCTATAATCCTTGGCTCGTATGTTAACGGAGAAGAGATTCTTATGTTTTGCAGGGAAGGGATTCGTCTACGGGTAATCGGTGACTGCTCAAGGCTGCCGACTTATCTGCAGAAAACTGCACAAAACGCCGAGGAGGAAACAAGTAGCAACTCACAGCTCGACCTGATGCTAGCTATCGGCTACAGTGGACGAACGGACATCTTGCAAGCATGCGGGAAGCTTGCCCGGAAGGTGCACAGCAAGCTACTCAGGCCGGAGGACATCGACGAGTCACTATTCGCCGATGAGCTCCAGACGAGCTGGACAGACGAGTTCCCTTGCCCCGACCTACTCATCAGGACCAGCGGCGAACTGAGGCTCAGCAACTTCTTGCTGTGGCAGTCGGCGTACTCGGAGCTCTTTTTCACTGACACGCTCTGGCCTGACTTCGGGGAGGCTGAATATCTCCAAGCACTCATGTCTTTCCAGAGCAGAGACAGGCGTTTTGGAAAAAGAAAACTCTAGCCCTGGAAATAAAAGAGCAAAATAACGGTGCGAGTTACCCGGCATGGAATGGTGTAGATTCTGTCTCCACCTTGTATCTTCTGTGTTTATGTTTGGCTTTTATTACCTTCAAAGTATTTCCATCACGAGGAATGGTGTAGTCTGCTGTACTTGCTGGAGCAGGCTTCTAAATCTTCACCTAGACTATCTTAAGTGTATCTATTTGTGTGTTGAATGTGTTTGGTAAATAAATTTGTTGTTTATGAATAACATATTTATGTCATTACAAACAATATGGTTATACAGCCCTCCACATATGATATGTTAAATAAATATCTCATTAGTCAGCACCACATCGTCTTCTTCTTCCTCGAGCCCAACAAGCATGATCAATCGATGGAATGGCCGCTGTCTTCGTACATGGTGAAAGTGTACTGCTCCAGAAGCGGCAGTGGGATGACATGACATTTGTCTGAGAAGGAGATGCAACACCGGTGGCCATGTGGGCAGATCGAATCAATGAACGAAAGTGTCACGCCATGTACCGGCGAGGGGCATTCTATCTTCATTGCCCCACAGGTTTCATCATAAGGTACACTTCCTCTGCAATTTGTTAATGAACCAACCAATTAATCTATACCATACAGTTTTACATGTATAGTAAGGAAGAATTGAAAACCGGAATCCTCTCTCATCATATCATCATAGGGGAGAGAAGGACCTAAACACCGTCAGATTATAACTCACACACAATGAGTTATATACCGTGTTAGATATTCTTCAGGCGCCTGGAAATTTGCAGGCTGTAATAGATTCTGTGCAGGCACCGAGTCGGGGATGTAGATCACCTGGCTAGCCATGGCATACTAGCGAAGGTTTTTCTGCTTATTTCATTTTCTTTCTTTTTTTCATTTTCATTTATCTTTTTTTTATGTTCACCTTTTATTTTATTTATATTTTTATTATTCCTTTTACTTTTATTTCCCTTCATACTTATTTCTTTGTTATTCTTTCATTTTGTCATTTTATTGTTTTTTTTCTTTTTCGTCTTTTACTTTTCCAAATTTGACGAACATTTTACAACTCGGTGAATATTTTTCTAATTCCAAAAAAATTCATCATATTATTATAATTGTTCTCTTTGCAAATATATGAACCTTTTTTTAAATTCATGATTTTTTAAATTGCATATAATTTTTTCGAACTCATGAACAACTTTTTTCCATAGGTGAACAATTATGAAAAAAATTCAGGAACAATTTTCTAAATTTAGAAAACTTTTTTGTTCTAGACGAAAATATTTTGAATTCATGAATATTTTTTTTAATTGGTGATTATTTTTTGAATTTTGTGATATTTTTATAAAGTCTGAATAATTTGAAATTCGTGAATATTGGTTTGAATATTTATTAGAAATTCATGAACATTTTTTGAATAGACCAACATTTTTTGGAAATCATGAATATTTTTTGAAGCAATGAACGCTTTTTAAAAATTCATGAACATTGTTTGAATTCATGGAACTTTTGTTCAAATTCACGAAAAAAAAATTCAAGAAGCAAAAAAAGTTCAAAAACATGAACATTTTTTCATCCAGGCCCTAACCTTCTCCCAACCTATGTCCCTCGGGTCTTAGAAGTTCCATTCTTGGAGTGTCCCACGTTGGTAGGCATTTCATTGTCACGTTAAGAGAATTCTTGATACTTTCTCCGATTGACTGCGAGCACCCTTCTCCTGGAAAAGATAGATGACTTATCATGGTTCATCCTCTAGCCCGATGCCATACAATAGTTATTAAGCAGGTTTGAAACTGCAATCGCACCCTCAACACTTAACTTGAAAAAGAAACACGCTGTCATCTGTGATAAAAGAAGGATAACAATTGGGCCTATTTGGGGACACCTTGACTCCGTTGAGGGGATGACTAGATTGGTAAGGACCCTCCGCTGCAATCAACAATTGGTAAGGGGATTTTGAATCTCCCTGACGAATACCTCTGGTGGGTTTGAATTACTCAAGTTTCTCTCCATCGGCAAGCACATAAAAAGTATATAGATTTGACCATCCCCATCTTTGTTTCTCTCTAGATAGGAACAAAACCAAGCTTTTTCCATTATAGCCTGAAGATAAGGCCATTCCAACATATCATAACTTTTCATCATATCAAGCTTGAGTGCACAATAGATGTTTGTTTTGGCCTTGCTGCCTTTGCTGGAAGGCCATTTGCTGGAACTAGATAGAGCGGGGACTGCGAGCCATGTGCGCCGTCGCCATCGATGCTGCAACGGGGGTGACGGGGTGGGGGGAGGCACCGGTGAGGTGCGGTGCTGGAACTAACTAGTAGCTATACACATTGTTGGGACTGGCGAGGCACGATGTTGCGACCAACGACACACATTGCTGGAACCGCCAAGGCGCGGTGTAACGGCAACGGTGTGCTATGCTGGCTTCAACATGGGGGAGATGAAAGAGCTGCTGTGCTATGCCGGCTTCAACATGGGGGAGATGAAAGAGCTGCTGCCTGATGACCCACAAGTATAGGGGATCTATCATAGTCCTTTCGATAAGTAAGAGTGTCGAACCCAACAAGGAGCAGAAGGAAATGATAAGCGGTTTCCAGCAAGGTATTCTCTGCAAGTACTGAAATAAGTGGTAATAGATAGTTTTGTGATAGGATAATTTGTAACGAGCAATAAGTAACAAAAGTAAATAAAGTGCAGCAAGATGGCCCAATCCTTCTTGTAGCAAAGGACAAGCCTGGACAAACTCTTATATAGAGAAAAGCGCTCCCGAGGATACATGGGAATATCGTCAAGCTAGTTTTCATCACGTTCATATGATTCGCGTTCGGTACTTTGATAATTTGGTATGTGGGTGGACCGGTGTCTGGGCGCTGTCCTTACTTGGACAAGCATCCCACTTATGATTAACCTTTATTGCAAGCATCCGCAACTACAACAAAAGTATTAAGGTAAACCTAACCATAGCATGAAATATATGGATCCAAATCAGCCCCTTACGAAGCAACGCATAAACTAGAGTTTAAGCTTCTGTCACTCTAGCAACCCATCATCTACTTATTACTTCCCAATGCCTTCCTCTAGTCCCAAATAATGGTGAAGTGTTATGTAGTCGACGTTCACATAACACCACTAGAGGAGAGACAACATACATCTCATCAAAATATCGAACGAATACCAAATTCACATGACTACTAATAGCAAGACTTCTCCCATGTCCTCAGGAACAAACGTAACTACTCACAAAGCATATTCATGTTCATAATCAGAGGGGTATTAATGTGCATATAGGATCTGAACATATGATCTTTCACCAAATAAACCAACTAGCATCAACTACAAGGAGTAATTAACACTACTAGCAACCCACACGTACCAATCCCGGACTTGGAGACAAGAATTGAATACAAGAGATGAATTAGGGTTTTGAGAGGAGATGGTGCTGGTGAAGATGTTGATGGAGATTTCCCTCTCCCGATGAGAGGAGCGTTGGTGATGACGATGGCGATGATTTCCCCCTCCCGGGGGGAAGTTTCCCCGGCAAAACGGCTCCGCCAGAGCCCTAGATTGGTTCCGCCTGGTGGCGGCGGAGTTTCGTCCGAGAAGATGGCTTATGATTTTTTCCTCATCGAAAGACTTCATATAGCAGAAGATGGCCATCGGAGGGCCACGAGGGGGCCCACGAGGTAGGGGGCGTGCCCAGGGGGTAGGGCGCGCCCCCACCCTCGTGGGCAGGGTGTGGCCCCCCTGGTGAACTTCTTGCGCTCAATATTTTTTATATATTCTAAAAACGTCTTTCGTGAAGTTTTAGGACTTTTGGAGCTGTGCAGAATAGGTCTCTAATATTTGCTCCTTTTCCAGCTCAGAATCCCAGCTGCCGGCAAGGTATAAGAGAATAGGCATTCTCCCTCTTTATGTAAACCTTGTAAAATAAGAGAGAATAGGCATAAGTATTGTGACATAATGTGTAATAACAGCCCATAATGCAATAAATATCGATATAAAAGCATGATGCAAAATGGACGTATCAACTCTCCCAAGCTTTGACCTCGCTTGTCCTCAAGCGAAAGCCGAAATCGAAAAATATGTCCACATGTTTAGAGATAGAGGTGTCGATAAAAGTAAAATACGGACATGAGGGGATCATGATCATTCTTAGAACAACAACTTATATAATTCTTGTCATATGATCTCTTATGCTAGGGTAATAATTCAATCACAATTTCAAGTTTGAATCATAAACTTCATTGAAAACTAACAGACTATAATCTCGGTCATTGGAGCAATTGCAATTTATCATAACATAGGAAAGAATCAATATAAGAGATTTTCAGCAAGTCCACATACTCAACTATCATATAGTCCTTCACAATTGCTGACACTCACGCAATACTTATGGGTATGGAGTTTTAATCGGACACAGAGAAAGATAAGGGCTTATAGTTTTGCCTCCCAACGTTTTACCTCAAGGGTAATGTCAACAATAATAGTTCATGAAAACTCACATCTAATTAGCCATATATATCAGGATCTTTCCAACATACTGTGCTTGCCAAAGGATAAAATGTAAAAAGGAAGGGTGAAGATCACCATGACTCTTATGCAAGGTAGAAGATAAAAGTAAAAGATAAGCCCTTCATAGAGGGAAGCAGAGGTTGTTATGCGCTTTTATGGTTGGATGCACAAAATCTTAATGCGAAAGAACGTCACTTTATATTGCCACTTGTGATATGGACCTTTATTATGCAGTCTGTCGCTTTTATTTCTTCCATATCACATGATCGTATAAAGTTTATTTTCTCCCACACTAATAAGTCATACATATTTAGAGATTAATTTTTATTGCTTTGCACCGATGACAACTTACTTAGAGGATCTTACTCAATCCATAGGTAGGTATGGTGGACTCTCATGGCAAAACTGGTTTAAGGGTATTTGGAAGCACAAGTAGTATCTCTACTTGGTGCGATGAATTTGTCTAGCATGAGGGGGAAAGGCAAGCTCAACCATGTTGGATGATCCATGACAATATAATTTATCTCAGATATAAGAAAACATAACCCATTACATTGTCTTTCTTGTCCAACGTAAACTCTTTAGCATGTCATATTTTAATGAGTGCTCACCATCATAAAAGATGTCCAAGATAGTATATTTATATGTGAAGACCTCTCTTTCTTTATTACTTCCTATTAATTGCAACGATGACCAAAACTATGTTTGTCAACTCTCAACAAATTTTATTCATCATACTCTTTCTATGTGAGCTCATTACTCTCCATAAGATCCTTATGATCTCTTTGTTTCCTTTTTTATTTATTTCTCTTTTATTTTATTCACTTAGTGTCATGGCAAAATAATCAAGCCCTTGACTCAACACTAATCTTTATTATATATAGCTCACGGACTCGATTACATAGAGGGATCATAAAGCAAAACTCACAACTAGATCATACTAAGAACTTTTATTCTACTAGATCAAGATATTACCAAAAGGATCGAACTAAGAAAAATGGTAAGATAAAAGTGATGGTGATACGATACCAGGGCACTCCCCCAAGCTTGGCAGTTGCCAAGGGGAGTGCCCATACCAGATACTCAATTTTTCTTTGTTGGTGGAGAAGGTGATGGTTTGTTGATGGCGTAGGCTTCTTCCTTAATTTGCGCTTGAGGACAGAATTTTGGTCCTTTAGGTCCTCGATCTCCTGCTCCAGGCTCAGTATCTTTTTGCATAGTTCCTATTTGTTTTCCTGCAAGAGGCGAAAAGGGATAAACTCGATCTTAGGTTTCTTTACTCTATCAGGGAGGCTTGACTTTTTGAACTCCACATGCATGTCCCCAGGTTGAGGTAGTGGGACTTCATCTTCATCTGAGCTCGTCTCCTCCTTTCCCTTAGGTTCATAGTCCTCTTCTTCTTCCGTAGTCCAACCACAATGCTCCACATCCCCATAGACTTTAGGATCTGCAAGGTAGTCAGCCACATAGCTCTCTCCTTCCGAATCTTGGGACGACATGTTGCTCAAATCTGCAGCAGGATAGCTCGAAACAAAGTCAGGAGATATTTGCGTGATATGGGAGTCAAAACCTCTGGGAGATTATATAATGAATTTTTACCGACCAAAATACGTGTCGTGTAAGAAAACGAAGTCCGGAAAGCGCACGAGGTGCCCACAAGGAAGGGGGGCGCGCCCAGGGGGTAGGGCGCGCCCTCCACCCTCATGGAGGCCTCGTGTCCTTCCCGGACTACTACTTATTTTTCTATTTTTCTAAATATTCCAAAACGGAGAAATATTGCCTTAAAAACTGTTTTGGAGTCGGTTTACTTACCGTACCACATACCTATTCCTTTTCAGAGTCTGAAACGTTCCAGAAAGTGTCCCTTATGTATTCCTCCGGGGTTATGGTTTCAATAACATTGGTTTAAACATTTATAGGATTACCTGAGATATAATGTTTAATTCTTTGACTATTCACCACCTTCAGATTTGTGCGTTCGAAATTGTTGATTTTTATGGCACCGGAACGATAGACATCCTCGATAACGTAAGGACCTTCCCATTTAGAGAGAAGTTTTCCTGTAAAAAATCTTAAATGAGAGTTGTATAGCAATACATAATCACCTACATTGAACACACGCTTTTGTATCCTTTTGTCATGCCATCTTTTAACTTTTTCTTTAAACACCTTGGCATTTTCATAAGCCTGGGTTCTCCATTCATCAAGTGAGCTAATGTCAAATAATCTCTTCTCACCGGCAAGTTTGAAATCATAATTGAGCTCTTTAATGGCCCAATATGCCTTATGTTCTAGCTCAAGAGGTAAGTGACATGCTTTACCATAGACCATTTTATACGGAGACATACCCATGGGATTTTTATATGCAGTTCTATAGGCCCATAATGCATCATCAAGTTTCTTGGACCAATTCTTTCTAGATCTATTAACAGTCTTTTGCAAAATTAATTTGAGCTCTCTGTTACTCAATTCTACTTGACCACTAGACTGTGGGTGATAAGGAGATGCAATTATATGGTTAACATCATACTTAGCAAGCATTTTACGAAAGGCACCATGAATACAATGTGAACCACCATCAGTCATTAAGTATCCCGGGACTCCAAACCTTGGGAAAATAACTTCTTTAAGCATCTTAATATAGGTGATATGATCAGTACTACTAGTTGGAATAGCTTCTACCCACTTAGTAACGTAATCAACAACAACTAAAATACGTGTATACCCATTAGAGGAAGGAAAAGGTCCCATATAATCAAATCCCCAAACATTAAATGGTTCAATAACAAGTGAATAATTCATAGGCATTTCTTGATGTCTACTAATATTACCAATTCTTTGACATTCATCACAAGACAAGACAAACTTACGGGCATCCTTGAAGAGAGTAGGCCAATAAAAACCGGATTGCAATACCTTATGTGCAGTTCTATCTCCAGCATGGTGTCCCCCATAAGCCTCAGAGTGACACTTGCGTAGGATCTGTTCCTGTTCATGCTCAGGTACACAATGTCTAATAACACCATCTACTCCTTCTTTATAAAGATGTGGGTCATCCAAAAGTAATGTATCATATCATAGAAGAACTTTTTCTTTTGCTGGTATGTGAAACTAGGTGGTATAAATTTAGCAACAATATAATTAGCATAATCAGCATACCATGGTGCAGTATGAGAAGCATTTATGACATTTAATTGCTCATCAGGAAAGCTATCATCAATAGGTAGTGGGTCATCAAGCACATTTTCTAACATAGACAAGTTGTTTGCAACGGGGTTCTCAGCTCCCTTTCTATCAACAATATGTAAGTCAATTTCTTGTAGCAAGAGAACCCATCTAATAAGTCTAGGTTTAGCATCTTTCTTTTCCATAAGATATTTAATAGCAGCATGATCAGCGTGAATAGTTACTTTAGAATCAACAATGTAAGGTTTGAACTTATCACAAGCAAATACAACTGCTAAGAATTCTTTTTCAGTAGTATTATAATTTCTTTGAGCATTGTCTAGGGTTTTACTAGCATATTGAATAACATTTAATTTCTTATCAACTCTTTGCCCTATAACATCACCTACAGCATAATCACTAGCATTACACATAATTTCAAAGGGTAAATTCCAATCAAGTGGCTGAACAATAGGTGCAGAGATCAATGCTTTCTTAAGTATTTCAAATGCTTCTACACAATCATCATCAAAGACAAATGGTATATCTTTTTGTAATAAATTAGTCAGAGGCCGAGAAATTTTTGAGAAGCCCTTAATGAACCTCCTATAAAAACCGGCGTGACCAAGGAAACTTCTTATACCTTTGATGTCCTTGGGGCATTGCATCTTTTCAATAGCATCAACCTTGGCTTTATCAACTTCAATACCTCTTTCAGAAACTTTATGCCCCAAGACAATACCTTCATTAACCATAAAGTGGCACTTTTCCCAATTCAAGACAAGATTAGTTTCTTCACATCTTTGCAAAACTCGATCAAGGTTGCTCAAGCAATCATCAAAAGAAGATCCATAGACGGAGAAATTGTCCATGAAAACCTCACAAATCTTTTCACAAAAGTCAGAGAATATAGCCATCATGCATCTTTGAAAGGTAGTAGGTGCATTACATAAACCAAAAGGCATGCGTCTATAAGCAAAAGTACCAAAAGGGCAAGTAAAACTAGTATTTGATTGATCCTTGGCTGACACAGGTATTTGAGAGAAACCAGAATAACCATCTAGAAAGCAAAAATGTGTATGTTTGGATAATCTTTCTAGCATTTGATCAATAAAAGGTAAGGGGTAATGATCATTTTTAGTGGCCGTATTTAATTTGCGGAAATCAAATACCATCTTATAACCTATAATAATTCTTTGAGGAATCAATTCATCTTTATCATTAGGAACGACAGTAATACCTTCCTTCTTAGGAACACAATGGACAGGACTTACCCAGACTATCAGCAACGGGATAGATTATACCTGCCTCAAGGAGCTTTAGTATTTCCTTTCTTACCACTTCTTTCATTTTAGGATTCAGCTGTCGTTGATGATCACGAACTGGTTTAGCATCTTCTTCCAAATTTATTTTATGTTGACATAGAGTGGGACTAATGCCCTTAAGATCATCAAGAGTATACCCAATAGCAGCACGGTGCTTCTTCAGAGTTTTCAATAATCTCTCTTACTCATGCTCTGAAAGGTTAGCACTAATAATAACAGGATATATCTTTTTCTCATCAAGATAAGCATATTTAAGAGTATCAGGCAACGGTTTAAGCTCAAACACGGGATCACCCTTGGGTGGAGGAGGATCCCCTAGGATTTCAACAGGCAAGTTATGTTTCAGAATAGGTTCCTGTTTAAAAAATACTTCATCTATTTCCCTTCTTTCATTCATAAACATATCATTTTCATGGTCTAGCAAATATTGTTCTAAAGGATCACTAGGAGGTACGGCAATAGAAGCAAGACCAATAATTTCATCTTTACTAGGTAATTCTTCTTCACGGTGTTGTCTACTAAATTTAGAAAAATTAAATTCATGAGACATATCATCTAAACCGATAGTAACAACATCCTTTTTGCAATCTATCTTAGCATTAACAGTGTTTAAGAAGGGTCTACCAAATATAATGGGACAAAAGCTATCTTGTGGGGAACCAAGAACAAGAAAATCAGCAGGATATTTAGTTTTCCCACACAAGACTTCAACATCTCTAACAATTCCCATTGGTGAAATAGTATCTCTATTGGCAAGTTTAATTGTGACATCAATATCTTCTAACTCAACAGGTGCAATATCATGCATAATTTCTCTATATAGGTCAATAGGTATTGCACTAGCAGTAGCACCCATATCACATAAGCCATGATAACAATGATCTCCTATTTTAACGGAAATAACAGGCATGCCTACCACATGTCTGTTTTTATCTTTAGCACAAGGTTTTACAATTCTAGCAGTCTCATCAAGGAAATGATATAACATGCCCATCAATATTATCAGATAAGAGATCTTTAACAATAGCAATATCAGGTTCAACTTTAATTTGCTCAAGAGGTGTATAAGTTTTAATATTGCTTTTACAAACCACAGTTGAAGCTTTAGCATGATCCTTTATCCAAACAGGGAAATGTGGTTTCTCAACATAAGAAGTAGGAATAATAGGATCATTATAAGTGATAGTCTTTTCTTCAACTTTAATAGGTGCAGCTACTTTTACGTCTATGGGAGGATGATATTTAAACCACTTCTCCTTGGGGAGATCAACATAAGTAGCAAAAGATTCATAGAAAGAAGCTACTATCTCAGAGTCAAGTCCATATTTAGTGCTAAACTTACGGAAAACATCGGTATCCATAAAAGATTTAACACAATCAAACTTAGGTGTCATACCTGATTCCTTACCTTTGTCGAGGTCCCAATATTCAGAGTTGCGTTTAATTCTTTCCAATAAATCCCATTTGAATTCAATAGTCTTCGTCATAAAAGAGCCAGCACAAGAAGTATCGAGCATGGTGCGATTGTTATCAGAAAGCCGAGCATATAAATTTTGAATAATCATTTCTCTTGAGAGCTCATGATTGGGGCATGATATAACATTGATTTAAGCCTCCCCCAAGCTTGAGCGATGCTTTCTCCTTCGCGAGGCCAAAAATTATATATATAATTGCGATCACGATGAACAGGATGCATAGGATAATACTTCTGATGAAATAATTTCAATCGTTTGTAGTTCCATGACCCCGTATCATCAGATAGCCTATACAATGTCAATGCATCTTCCTTCAAAGATAAAGGGAAGACCTTCTTCTTAACAACATCTCCGGGTACACCTGCAAGCTTAAATAATCCAGAAACTTCATCCACATATATTAGGTGCTCATCAGGATGAGTTGTTCCGTCTCCTGTAAAAGGATTAGCTAGCATTTTTTCTATCATACCCGAAGGAATTTCAAAGCAGACATTTTCATTTTCATTTTCATTTTCATTTTCAGTAGGTTCAGTAGGTTGAGGAGCAACTCTTTGCTCTACTGGTCGGGGTGAAGATACCCCGAACAAGCCCCTCAGAGGATTACTTTCCATAGTAACAAGTGACAGTAAATTTCAGCACACTATATAAATTTTCCTTACCAAATTCCAGCTACCAAAGGCGCTTCACTCCCCGGCAACGACGCTAGAAAAGAGTCTTGATGACCCACAAGTATAGGGGATCTATCGTAGTCCTTTCGATAAGTAAGAGTGTCGAACCCAACGAGGAGCAGAAGGAAATGATAAGCGGTTTCCAGCAAGGTATTCTCTGCAAGTACTGAAATAAGTGGTAACAGACAGTTTTGTGATAGGATAATTTGTAATGAGCAATAAGTAACAAAAGTAAATAAAGTGCAACAAGGTGGCCCAATCCTTCTTGTAGCAAAGGACAAGCCTGGACAAACTCTTATATAGAGAATAGCGCTCCCGAGGATACATGGGAATATCGTCAAGCTAGTTTTCATCAAGTTCATATGATTCACGTTCGGTACTTCGATAATTTGGTATGTGGGTGGACCGGTGCTTGGGCGATGTCCATACTTGGACAAGCATCCCACTTATGATTAACCTCTATTGCAAGCATCCGCAACTACAACAAAAGTATTAAGGTAAACCTAACCATAGGATGAAACATATGGATCCAAATCAGCCCCTTACGAAGCAACGCATAAACTAGGGTTTAAGCTTCTGTCACTCTAGCAACCCATCATCTACTTATTACTTCCCAATTCCTTCTTCTAGGCCCAAATAATAGTGAAATGTTATGTAGTCGACGTTCACATAACACCACTAGAGGAGAGACAACATACATCTCATCAAAATATCAAATGAATACCAAATTCACATGACTACTAATAGCAAGACTTCTCCCATGTCCTCAGGAACAAACGTAACTACTCATAAAGCATATTCATGTTCATAATCAGAGGGGTATTAATGTGCATATAGGATCTGAACATATGATCTTTCACCAAATAAACCAACTAGCATCAACTACAAGGAGTAATTAACACTACTAGCAACCCACAGGTACCAATCCCGGACTTGGAGACAAGAATTGGATACAAGAGATGAACTAGGATTTTGAGAGGAGATGGTGCTGGTGAAGATGTTGATGGAGATTGCCCTCTCCCGATGAGAGGAGCGTTGGTGATGATGATGGCGATGATTTCCCCCTCTCGGAGGGAGGTTTCCCCGGCAGAACAGCTCCGCCAGAGCCCTAGATTGGTTCCGCCAAGGTTCCGCCTCGTGGTGACGGAGTTTCGTCCAAGAAGATGGCTTATGATTTTTTTTCCTCATCAAAAGACTTCATATAGCAGAAGATGGCCATCGGAGGGCCACCAGGGGGCCCACGAGGTAGGGGGCGCGCCCAGGGGGGTAGGGCGCGCCCCCACCCTCGTGGGCAGGGTGTGGCCCCCCTGGTGAACTTCTTGCGCTCGGTATTTTTTATATATTCTGAAAACGTCTTCTGTGAAGTTTCTAGACTTTTGGAGCTGTGTAGAATAGGTCTCTAATATTTGCTCCTTTTCCAGCCAAGAATCCCAGCTGCCGGCATTCTCCCTCTTTATGTAAACCTTGTAAAATAAGAGAGAATAGGCATAAGTATTGTGACATAATGTGTAATAACAGCCCATAATGCAATAAATATCGTATAAAAGCATGATGCAAAATGGACGTATCACTGCCTGTGAACGACTTGCGATGGCGAGAAAGTTGAGACCGACGACGATGGTGAGGCAAGCGGACGAGGTCGGCCGGCTGCCGCTCGAGAGGGAAGGCGCGTTGCACGATTGACGTCATTTTCCCTAGGATTTTCTCAGATGGAGGGGTACATCTCCCTTGATTCATCCTCACCGTAAGATCTAGTTTGGAGGGTGGGTGTGACTTGCCCCCACACCTGTATCTGCATTTCATTCCCCTTTGGTGTTCCGCCGTCCACCGATAGCTCGCGCCGCTCAAAACCCTCGTCTCCGCCGAGGTCATGCCGCCGCCGGCGTCAGCTCCGGGCACCCTCGGGGCCGCGATGCTCACCGATATGATGCACCACGGGCGTGAACCACACGAGATAAACGAGATCTTGGCCCTCTTGCTCTACTGCATCCACCGCACACTCCCCGACCCGCCCGTCTCCGCCGTCGCTCGCCTCTCCGCCCTCCCCTCCGATGACCCCATCGACCGCGTCAGCCGCCTCCCCGACGTGATACTCCGTCGCATCGTCTCCCTCCTGCCCATCAAGGACGCCGCGCGCACCGCCCTGCTCTCCCGCTGCTGGCGCGGGGTCTGGCGTTCCATCTCGCTCGTCCTCACCGACACGGACCTCTCCCCATCCCCGGCAGCCTCCGCCCTGTCCCGCGTCCTCGAGGCGCACCCAGGGCCCTTCCGTGCGTCCACCTCACCAGCAGCTACACGGAGGAGTCCAGCCACCTGCTCACGCCCTGGCTCCAGCTCCTCGCCGCCAAGGGGGTATAGGAGCTCATCCTCGTCAACCGCCAAGGAGGAGATCTTCGTGGTGAACGCCCCACGCCTTCAGCGCCTAATCAATTTGGAGGGTTGGACCCCCGACACGGGCTGCACCAAGGTCAGGATCGGCCATGCCCCTAAGCTGCAATTGCTGGCCTACTTGCAGTTGGACACAGGGAATCACGTCTTCAATGTCGGCAACACCATCATCAAGGTGCCGAGACTGTTGTTAACTTTCAATTTGTGATTTCATTTCTCTTATAATTGAAGATGATTGCACTGTGAATTGCATTTGCAGGCTGGGACAAGAGTGAGCCCAAGAACCATGGTACCAAGTGTGATAGTCCTGGCTCTGGAGGTGCGTTTCGATGTACGCAATGATGCCAAGATGATTCCGAGTGTCCTCGGATGCTTTCGTAATGTCGAGACGCTCCACATCAAGGTGAAGCCCTCCCTCTTTCAGCTTATGTTTGCATGTGCCCAACCTAGTTAATTGATGGAATTTTTCAGTCTGGAATTTTTGTCAACAGCTGATGAACTTCATGTGCATTTAATTGATGGAAATTTTCAGTGTGGAAAATCTGATCAATCCACTGGCAAGCTCAACCTAAAGTCCTGGCATGACTCTGGTACCGCAGAATGCATCCAGTCGTGCATCAAGGAGCTGATCTTCCATGATTTCCGAGGGGGTCGAAGTGAGCTCGCCTTCCTCAAATATTTTGTCGAGAGTGCATCGGTGCTCAAGCAGGTGTTGCTTCTATTGTCTGCTGGCTGCACCGTGTAGGCGGTGCATTCCAAAGTAGCGAGTCTGGGGTCTGTGCGCGGTGAAGTCTACATAATGCTGGTCACTGGCTGTTCTGATCTTCAAGGATGTTTCCAGAGAGGGTCTGAATTTTCTCTTGGCGACCCTTTTTTTTATTGAAATGCGCTAATGCAAACTACTGAAGTTACAACAGGTTCTTGTGACACAAATTGCCTTGGAAGTTGTCCTGTTACACACAAGACACCGTAAAAATAAATTTGTCCACCGGCTTGAACTTCTGGAAATGTTTTGTTTATTTTCAGATGGCGCAAGTACACAAATTTTAGTGCAAAATCGATATCGACTATTGAGGTGCTTGCAAGCAACGATGCATAAACTTTCGTGTTTTCTCTTCGGGTTTGAGGAACTAGCTAGTGGGCAGTCACAACTCACAACTAAACATTTCACATGTTTGCTATCTACAATTGAAAACAGAATTGGCGTCGATCGAATTTCGTTGAAGAAGCAGAGCTACTAGGTAGAGACGAGAGTGACGTAGCTGGCCCTGGCATCCCGGCGAAGCCTTGGCATGAAGTAGAATGAGAAGGGGGTGCCGCGACCGACGGCATGTCTGGCGGGAGCAAGTCTGAGGCTTGCCGGGCGTGAGCAAAGGCGTCGCTAGGCCCTAGTGCTTCATTCACTGTAGCAATTAGAACATTATTTGGCACTATTTACTATTGTAGCTAGGCTTTTTGCCCGGGCATGCTCCCAACTTGGCTATGCCTTTTGGTGCGAGTGCACGGTGGGTTGCCGGCGCCCAAGAAGAAGAAGGAGAGTGTCGGTGTCAAAACCGGCGGATCTCGGGTAGGGGGTCCCGAACTGTGCGTCTAGGACGGATGGTAACAGGAGACGAGGGACACAATGTTTTACCCAGGTTCGGGCCCTCTTGATGGAGGTAAAACCCTACGTCCTGCTTGATTAATATTGATGATATGGGTAGTACAAGAGTAGATCTACCACGAGATCAAGGAGGGTAAACCCTAAAAGCTAGCCTATGGTATGATTGTTGTATGATGAAGTTGTCCTACGGACTAAAACCCTCCGGTTTATATAGACACCGGAGAGGGTTAGGGTTACACAAAGTCAGTTACAATGGTAGGAGATCTTGAATATCCGCATCGCCAAGCTTGCCTTCCACGCCAAGGAAAGTCCCATTCGAACACGGGACAGAATCTTCAATCTTGTATCTTCATAGTCATGGAGTTCGGCTGAAGGTATAGTCCGGCTACCCGAACACCCCCTAATCCAGGAGTCCCTCAGTAGCCCTTGAACCAGGCTTCAATGACAACGAGTCCGGCGCGCAGATTGTCTTCGGCATTGCAAGGCGGGTTCCTCCTCCAAATTCTTCATAAAAGTTTGTAAACACCAAGAGTGGTGTCCGGCTCTGCAAAATAAGCTTCCACGTATTGCCATAGAGAGAATAATATTAACACAAATCTAATCTGCTGACGTATTCCGCAGCGTGACATCACACTACGGCCAAGCCTTTATTCGAATCGTTTTCACTTCTCCACCTCAGCGTGTTTTGCGAGGTGGTTTCCTTGGCACGTCTTGTCAAATCAGAGATCATGTCCCCTTTGTTTATGGGATTCTCGTTAATACGGACGTGGGTAACCCAACCGCGCCACTTATCACGGCGCTTGGGAGGCAAGCAAGTTTTACTAGGCTGGTGGGGACGCATAGTCGCATCCGCCCATATAAGGGGATAAGGATCCACCTTTTTACCTACGCCTTCTTCCTCCTTTTCCTATCCATCTTTTGCGCACCCAAGCTCCAGTGCCCAAGCCCGCACTTTCTACCTCAACCCTCTCCAACAATGTCCGGAGCGGGAGGCAAGTGGATGATCTCCTTCGTCACGGAGGGCCATGTCAAAAGGTTAAGGAAGGCCGGATACTTGTCCAAAGACATCGCGCACCGGCTTCCTGAGGAGGGGCAGCTTCTCCCCACTCCAAGGCCCCATGAGAGGGTAGTATTTCTTCCCCACTTCCTCCGTGGACTGGGTTTTCCTCTCCACCCATTTGTCCGCGGGCTCATGTTCTACTATGGCCTAGACTTCCACGATCTGGCCCCGAACTTCATCCTTAATATCTCGGTGTTTATCATCGTGTGCGAGGCTTTCCTCTGCATTCGCCCCCATTTCGGCCTCTGGCTCAAGACCTTCAATGTCAAGCCAAAGGTGGTGTGCGGCAACCAGGCGGAGTGCGGAGGTGCCATGGCGAGCAAAATTGCCAACGTCCTATGGATCGAGGGCTCCTTTGTGGAGACCTTGAAGGGGTGGCGGTCAGGGTGGTTCTACATCACCGAGCCACGCGATCCGAAGTGGATCGCAGCCCCTGAATTCCGATCTGGACCCCCTACGCGGCTCACGTCCTGGAAGGAGACGAGCTTGTCGTGGGGCGACGAAGAAGAGTTGACCGGACTGCAAAAACGCATCCAGCCCCTGGTGAACAAGCAGCTCAAACTTGTCAACATAATCCAGGTCATGCTCGTCCGCCGGATCCTTCCGTGTCAAGAACGGGACTTCAATTTGTGGGAGTTCAACCCGGCGTAGCACCGAACTCTGCGCAGGCTCTTCGACACGAGTACGAAGATGTCTGGAGGGGGGCTAACCAAAGGCGCCGAGGCTCCCACATCCGCCTCCGAAGACCGCGGATTCAGCTCGCAGCGTCCTGCTGGCGAGGTAAGATATTTCCATCTTTTACAGGATGTTAAGTTTTTTCATAGTTTGACTATATGCGGGATCTAAACTCCCTCACCTTTGACAGGCTTGGCGGGAGAAGTCCGGACAGATTAACTGTCCGGCTCCCTTGCCCGAAGACCCAGCCCCTGCTCTCCTAGAGAAGCTGCTGGTTCCGGCACCTTATGTGGTGCCGGAGAAGAAGGCCAAGAAGAAGAAGGCCACGGGGACTCGAAAGAGTTCCCAACATATGGTGGTGTCGGACTCGTCGTCCGACGAGTCCGAGACGCACTCCTCCTGTGAAGACGAGGAGGAGGAAGAAGAAACCTCTCCCCCTCCAGCGGGGGGAGGAAAGAAGAGGAAGGCCTCCCCAGTAGAGGAGGCCGAGGGGTCCAAGAAGAGGAAAACCCCTCCGCCGGACTACGTCCCCGACGCCGACGAGGACGAAGAGGAGTGGCCGGACAGGGCCAAGCGTCCGGCGAGATCGTAAGTGTTCGGATACCAGAGTAACTCGTGATATTCCTTTTATTGCACAGGTTTCCCTAATGTCGGATATAATCATGCAGTCCGCCCAAGGACGAGCTCGACGAGTCGTCGAGCGGCTCCCTGGATTCATCGGACGTGAATTCAGTTCTGCCCGCTGCTTCCCCCTGTGCTGCGAATGACGCCGAAGTGGCGTCGCGACAAGCTCCGGGGCGAGAGGAGGTGGTCCAGGAGGAGCCGCGAGGCGACCTCCCAGACTCTAGGAGTGAAGGGGACAAGACCCCCCTGGGCTCCAAGTCCGGCTTTAAGCCGGACACTGCGCCGGAATCATCAACGGTTCCGGATCGCGGTAGGCGAACTCCTGCCAAGAGGAGCAAGCCTACTGAGCCGGCGTCCTCCGTCCAACCGGAGGCGCCGGACAATCTGCTGGAGGAGCTTAAGGGCGCCTCCATCGACGAGGAGCACCGTGCCATCATGAGTACGGTGGTCCAGAAGGTTCGGTCCGCCAAAAGCGGACTGACTGAAGCTTGTGCTAGCCTTCTAACAGGCTTCGAGGTAAGTAAAAATATGTAAAAATATTACCGTATAGATAGTAGCCCCTGATGCTCTGTTTGGCGTTCGAAAAGAAAAGCTGAATAGAGGATCTATTAAATATCGCAGGAGTCTAACTAAAAAGGAGTCAATATACGTATGCAGGCTTCGCTGCTGGCCATCGCCGCACTGACTGCGGAGGTGGGTGCCCTGAAGCAGGGCCTCGAGCGAACCGAGCAAGAGCTCGGCCTTGCCAAACGGCAGCTCGAGGAGAAAGAAGGTAAGATATACCTTATAGAAAAAATGCCTATAGGAAGGCGCAATTGCAAAAAATGACAGGAGTATACTGCTTATTGTAGGGACCACAACTGAGGTGGCGACCCTCAAGTAGGCGCTGTCCGAGGCCGAGAAGAAAGTGGCCACGGAGCGCACCGAGTGGGAGAAATTTGAGGTGCAGGTCAGCGAGGTGCGGCAAGAGCTTCAGGTTCTCATGCAAAAACATGAGAGTTTGGAGCTCGACTCGAAGACGCGAGCGTTCGAGCTTGCTGCGGCCCTTAAAACTGCCAAATCTGCCAAGGCCGAAGCCCAGAAGGCCCTCCAGGAATTGGATGCGGTGAAAAAGATAGCGGCGGGTAAGGCATTCTATATGCAAAGCAGACATATAAAAGTAAACTACTTGTTACTTACCCGAATCCGGAGCTCTCCAGGGGCATTCGCAGATCTTCCCCACAGTGTATCCGATGCCGCTGCATTCTACCGAGCCGAGGAAGGCAGCTCGACGGAGAAGGTGTTCTGGTCTCAGTACGGTGAGGCTGGACACCTTGTGCCCTTGAGTGACCAGCTGAAGCAGCTGGTCGAGCTCCACAAGGCGGACGAACAGGCCCTGAAGGGCTTCATAGTTCGGCTGTGGCTTGGAGAGGCCCTGCTTGGGAGCTACTTCGGACTGGTGCGGCGGCTGGTGGAGGCTTGTCCAAGGCTCGAGGTTATCAAGCGCTCCGTCTGCATCGAAGGTGCCCGTAGGGCCCTTGCCCGTGCAAAGGTGCACTGGGGTAAGCTGGACGGTGAGAAGCTTGTGAAGGACGGGCCACCGCCGGGGAAGGAGCATCGCAAGCCCGAGAACTATTACAAGGATGTTCTTGCTGGTGCCCGCCTTGTGGCGGATGAATGTACCAAGGATGTAATTTTTGAATGAACTCGCTTGTGTTATCCTGTGCGCTGAAAACTTGTTCATATGCGCTAAGCAATGCTTGAATTTAAAATATTACTTTCTGTGCGGCCGTTTATCAAAAAATTGAGAGATGGCCAGTCATCGGCTTCTGCCCCCATGCCACTAGTGCTGGGGTGTTCGGGATAAACCTGAGCACTCTTTTTCCCATGATTGGGTCCGTCGAGGGTGGCGGTCAGCACAACGAACAAGGCAATCGGACTATAATGCTTGAACACTCTCACTTAGCCATAGAACTCTATAATTTTAAATTTTGGCGAAGCTCCTAGTATTCGGAAGACCGAGTTCGGGGCGCTATCCACGCCTTGGCCGGACAAAGCCGGTTCCTCGCTCGAAGCGGCATAAGCCTTTAAGGACTCGAAAAACCTCTCGAACAGCGACCGGTCTCTCGCCTCATCATGACAGTCAGTTTTAGCTTTCTCCACTGAGGTGCTCGGCCCAGCTCAACTGGGGCACAATCGCAGTGGTTCTCCTAGTGCTACCTTAGCCGATATAGCGGAACGTAAGGCACCAAAACATAGGAGCCGGGCAAACCCAACTATTGACCCAAATCATGATTCGGAGCCGATGCATATAGTGCTATAAGTTTGGGGTGCCGCACTTGTGAAAGTGGACGGACTTCTCACGCCATATTGATGGGTACTGAAGCCCCTGGGAGTTCCATAATGCGGCGTGGCTTGTCTGCTTCCCTGGATCTTGTATCGTTTGTGCGGCAGTTGAATTGCCGAACGGGTCGTCCGAAGTATGGAGTCCTGAGAGTAAGAGAAAAAAAGAAGGAATCCGGCAGCCCCTGGTGCGGTTTAAGCCGTATTTCGGGCGTGCCGTGATAGTGCCCCTTGCCCTATGCCCATGGTATTTCAAGAGCGTAGTTGTGTACGCGAAGCGCTGGTTTCGCTATATCGTGAGGGCTAGGGTTGGGGCCGCATTGCTATGCTAGCTCGAAATGTGCCAGGCGGTCTTGTTGTAGGGTACTCCGAGCGCGCTTGACAGTGTCCGGCTTTTTGAAGGCCAAACTGGAGAACTGCCTAGAGAGGCTGCTTTGTACTTCTGCTGTGAGCGCTGCCATGTGCTCCTCCGTTCGAAGGGAGCGCTCAGTGTTCCCATTGACCGTGATTACTACTCTAGGGCCTGGCATCTTGAGCTTGAGGTATGCATAGTACGGTACCGCATTGAATTTTGCGAATGCGGTTCGCCCGAGCAGTGCGTGATAGCCACTACGGAACGGGACTATGTCGAAGATTGACTCCTCGCTTCGGAAGTTATCCAGAGATCCAAAGACCACTTCCAGTGTAACTGAGCCTGTACAGTTGGCTTCTACACCTGGTATGACGCCTTTAAAGGTCGTTTTGGTGGGCTTGATCCTCGAGGGATCTATGCCCATCTTTCGCACTGTATCCTGGTAAAGCAGGTTCAGACTGCTGCCGCCGTCCATGAGGACTCTTGTGAGATGAAATCCGTTAATGATTGGGTCTAGAACCAATGCGGCGAAGCTGCCGTGATGGATGCTAGTGGGGTGGTCCCTTCGATCAAAGGTGATCGGGCAGGAGGACCATGGGTTGATCTTTGGGGCGACCGGCTCCATCGCATATACGTCCCGTAACGCACGCTTCCGCTCCCTCTTGGGGATGTGGGTTGCGTATATCATGTTCACCATCCGCACTTGCGGGGAAATCCCTTCTGTCCACTGTTGTTCGGCGGCCTGGGCTCCTCCTCGTCGTCGCTATGCAGCTCCTTGTCTTTGTTTTCGGCTCTTAACTTGCCTGCCTGCTTGAACACCCAACAATCCCTGTTGGTGTGATTGGCTGGCTTTTCGGGGGTGCCATGTATCTGGCACAAGCGGTCGAGTATTCGGTCCAAACTGGACGGGCCCTGAGTTTTTCTTTTGAATGGTTGTTTCCGTTGACCGGATTTGTAGCCTCGGAATCTGGCATTAACTGCCGCATCCTCGTTGTTGTCGCTGTTAACGTGACGCTTTTGTTTGTTCCGACGCGACCTGTCACTTTTTTCATTGGTATTAGAATTACCAGTGTTCTTGGTTAAGTTGTTACTACGAGCTAGCCAGCTGTCTTCTCCCGCGCAAAAGCGGGTCATGAGTGTCGTGAGGGCTGCCATAGATTTCGGCTTTTCCTGTCCTAGGTGCCGGGCCAGCCACTCGTCACAGATATTATGCTTGAAGGCCGCTAAGGCCTCTACGTCCGGAATGTCGACTATCTGGTTTTTCTTTGTTAGGAACCGTGTCCAGAATTGCCTGGCCGATTCTTCTGGCTGCTGAATTATGTGGCTTAGGTCATCAGCATCCGGTGGTCGCACATAAGTGCCCTGGAAGTTGTCAAGGAATGCGGCTTCCAGGTCCTCCCAAGAACCGATTGAGTTTGCTGGCAAGCTGTTAAGCCAATGCCGGGCCGGTCCCTTAAGTTTGAGTGGGAGGTATTTGATGGCGTGTAGATCATCGCTGCGGGCCATGTGGATATGAAGGAGATAATCCTCGATCCATACCGCAGGATCTGTTGTGCCATCGTACGATTCGATGTTTACGGGATTGAAGCCCTCAGGGATTTTATGATCCATTACTTCATCTGTGAAGCATAGTGGGTGTGCGGCGCCTCTGTATTGGGCTATATCACGACGCAGCTCGAAGGAGCTTTGTCTGTTGAGTTCGGCCCGGCCGGATTCATTGCGTCCGGAGTGACGATCACCGTCACGTGCTGTGGGGCGCCTGCGTGATCCGTAGATCGATCTTGTTTTCCTTGCCTTGTCCTCCAGGATGTCACGCAGGTCGGGCACATTTTCCCGTGCCTTAGTATGCTTGACGCGGTGACGGGGCATGGCTTGAGTGGAGGGCTAAGAGGCCTCTCTGTCGCGGCCACGAGGTGGCCGGTCGGCCATGTCATGCGCTGGTGATGTAGGTGCTTCCTCCTCTAGTCGGGGTAGCAGCCTGCGCTTTGGGTAACTCTTGGAGGGGCGTTCGAGTTCATACTCTTCGGCCGCAAGGACTTCAGTCCATCTATCAGCTAGCAAATTCTGATCAGCTCTAAGCTGTTGCCGCTTTTTCTTGAGGCTGCTTGTTGTGGCCATGAGCCTGCGTTTAAAACGCTCTTGTTCGGCGAGATCCTCTGGCACGACGAACTCGTCGTCGTCGAGGCTTGCCTCGTCTTCGGAGGGAGGCGTATAATTATCGTCCTCAACCTCTTGGTCCGCCGCCCTCTCGTGAGGGTTGGCTTCTCTGTCCTCCTGTGCCGAATTTTGCTGGAGGGGGTGTTCTTTGGCGCTATCCGGAGTAGTATTATCTCCCGTGCCGGAATCACCGTTTTTGCTTTGGCGGGATTTAGAGCGGCGCCGCTGACGCCGGCGCTTGGGCTGTTTCTTAGAGGTATCATCCACCGCTGTTCCATCGCCATCTCCATCCTTTGGAGTGTCCATCATATATATGTCATATGACGAGGTGGCATTCCAACGCCCTACAGGTGCTGGTTCTTGTTCGTCTCCTGCATCGTCGTCCATGCCGTCGATGTCTTCGGAGTCGAAGTCAAGCATGTCGGTTAAGTCGTCGACAGTGGCTACGAAGTGGGTGGTGGGTGGGTTTTGAATTTCTTCATCGTCCGTATCCCAACCTTGCTGACCGTAGTCCGGCCAGGGCTCTCCCGATAAAGAGAGAGACTTTAGAGAATTCAGGATGTCGCCGAAGGGCGAGTGCTGAAAGATGTCTGCAGCGGTGAACTCGATTATCGGCGCCCAATCGGATTCGATCAGGGGGGCGCGGGGGGCGCGGAGTTTGGAGAGGAATCCGGCTCCTCGGAGTCACGGGCCATGCGGAGTGCGGGGCTGGAGTTCGGCTCGATCGCCTATGAGATTGCAGCCCCTGAGGCAGCGTCCAACCGCCGATCCTCGATTGGCGCAGTGGGCTCCGAATCAATGGTCGGAACCGATGCGTGTGCGGCCTCCAAGGCGCTGTTCGGCGGCAGAGCTATATCATGCCCATCGAGACAGTGCGGCACGCTTGGCTGTGGCTCGAATCCGTCGAAGATCAAGTCCCCGCGGATGTCAGCCGTGTAGTTTAGGCTTCCAAACCTGACCTGATGGCCAGGGGCGTAACTTTCGATCTGCTCAAGGTGACCAAGCGAGTTGGCCCGCAGTGCGAAGCCGCCGAAGACGAAGATCTGTCCGGGGAGAAAAGTCTCACCCTGGACTGCATCGTGGTTGATGATCGAAGAAGCCATCGGGCCTGAAAGCGACGACACAGAGGAACTCTCAATGAAAGCATCAATGTCGGTGCCAAAACCGGCAGATCTCGGGTAGGGGGTCCCGAACTGTGTGTCTATGCCGGATGGTAACAGGAGACGAGGGACACAATGTTTTATCCAGGTTCGGGCCCTCTTGATGGAGGTAAAACCCTACGTCCTGCTTGATTAATATTGATGATATGGGTAGTACAAGAGTAGATCTACCACGAGATCAAGGAGGCTAAACCCTAAAAGCTAGCCTATGGTATGATTGTTGTATGATGAAGTTGTTCTATGGATTAAAACCCTCCAGTTTATATAGACACCGGAGAGGGTTAGGGTTATACAAAGTCGGTTACAATGGTAGAAGATCTTGAATATCCACATCGCCAAGCTTGCCTTCCACGTCAAGGAAAGTCCCATCCGAACACGGGACGGAGTCTTCAATCTTGTATCTTCATAGTCCTGGAGTTCGGCTGAAGGTATAGTCCGGCTACCCGAACACCCTCTAATCCAGGACTCCCTCAGAGAGGCTTAGAGGGAATACCAGGGCAAGCACCGTCGGCCATTGGTTTGCTCATGAAGAGGAAGGAGAAAGAATGTGAGACGAAAATCGATTGACCACTAGATTTTCATCACTCGAGAAAGAATGAAGAATGGAGATGTGTCCTCAAGAACCTCAATCAAAGTATCTTTGCTTGCACTTCAACACAGTTTGTGCTATTGACACGTGGCCCTGGACCCCACGAGTCAGTGACACGGTGGTGGCAAGTCACCCGTCGCTGCTGTAGAACGAACACAGGACAGGAGACCCCCAAAGACGAAGGAAAAAAGAAAATCCAAAAAGAAACACGGTTGGTTACTCCATTTTCCTTCCATGGCCAAGTTCTCCTTCGCCGACGCCGACGCCGACGAAGACCCTCCTCCCGCCACCGCCGCTGCCGCCGGGTCCGACAAGAGGAAGCGGGACGGAAGCCCTGCCCCTGACGACGGGGCGGCTGGTGGAGGGCCGCCCCCCGAGGCCCGGAGACTGGAGGTCGCGGGCGGCGAGCGGGAGGAGAGGGCGGTGGCGGGGTGCGGTCGGGAGGTGGGGAGGGTCGGCGCCGGCGGGGATGGCGACGCGGTGGGGATCAGCATGCGGATCGACCCGGACCTGCTGGACTGCTCCATCTGCTTCGAGCCCCTCTGCCCTCCCCTCTACCAGGTAAATTAAAATTGACCGGAGGAAGGATGTTGCTCTGCCAGATTATCCATGCTGCTGCTGCTGCTGCTGCCTAATTATCGATTGGAATTCGCTAATTAAGCTGGCATCGCTTCTGTTGAGCTAATTGAGAAAATCCATAGCCATGGCAAGAGGGGATAAGAGATGATGATAGGCAGCGAAGCAGTTGGGTAACTGCACAATTACTATCATCTACTGTTCCTCAGGACACCGGACCACAAACCAGTTTTTTGAATGCATTCTTGAGTCAATGTCCCCATTACTCCTGTCAACTGAATCAGTTGAACTGATCTGACACCCACACAGCGTCGTGTTCCTAATTTGTCTTGGCCATACCCAGACACAGATCTCTGCATATGGAAGGAGAACTAATTTTGGGATTCAGGGTACTCTGCTTTCCCTTTGGTTAGTTGCTCTGTTTCATTCTGATTTCCCTTTGGTTAGCTGCTCTGTTTCATTTCCTTCTGAAGCAGTTTCTATCTTTTAGGTTCTAGGACCTCTTAAGTAAGGTGGCCAGTGTAAAACTGTCAAGCAAATAACAAACAAAGATCACACTGCTCTATATACTCCCTCCGTCCCATAATGTAAGACGTTATTATATCCAATATACTCACATATTGGTTGTAATAACATCTTACATTATGGAATGGAGGGAGTAGTTTAAGCCTCACGGTCTATTGTTTCTCTCTGAATTGCTTCCTTGCCGAGCGGTGCCTTTTCCTCCATTATAGGTACCTGGGTTTGTTCTGAAGGTCATTACATGTTTCAGTTGATAAGTTACTAACGAAGAGACAAACCTCGTAAACTGTATCAGTTTAGATGGAACACCACAGCTTATAAGCACACAGAGGACTCATCTGTACTGCTAGATAGCGCTATGCTGCTAAAACCATCATGGAGCATCACTGCCCAAGGGCATCTGATAGAAATCCTGAGCAAAAACTATTCCATGGCTGGTTCTAAACACATACTGATGCGCTTACAGTTTACTCTTCTGAACATATACAGTCAACTTCAGAAAGCTAAAAACCATGTGATCCATATAATTTGTTGGCGTATATTTAAGGCACGAATTAAGCTGCAAAGGCAGAGTGGACACACTTCTTTCGAGAAGACTAACCTTTTGTTATAAGAGGCAAGATATCTATTGCATGATCACAGCTTGTTTTGTGTATTTTCCAGTGCCAAAATGGCCATGTAGCATGCTTGTCCTGCTGGTCCAGGCTCAGCAACAAGTGTCATGTTTGTTCTCATGATGCGATCTTTGCACGGAACATTGCACTGGAGAAGATTGTTGAGTCAATCAAGTCCTCATGTGCATATGCCAAGTGGGGCTGTTGCGAGTTGGTCAGCTACACGCAAAGAAACAGTCATGAAGAATCTTGCCTCTTTGCTCCTTTGATGTGCCCTATTCCTGGATGTGGATACAGAGGCTTTACAGGATGTTGGTCAGGCCACTTCCTCGTCGACCACCACAGTGCCGATTTCTTGCACTTTGCTTACGGCCAGTCATTTGAAGTGAATTTGGAGGCGTCCCTGCCTTTCCTTGTTCTTCTCGGAGAGGACGATCACCTTTTCTTGCTCCTGAACAAGAACATGACACCCTTTGGGCATGCCTTTTCCGTGGTTTGCCTCAGGACAGGTGATTTGAACTGGAAGTTCTCCTACGAAATTGAAGCGGCCAGTACGAGAAACCCTGAAAACTGTCTGCAACTCAAGGCCTCTGTCACAAATGCAAAGGAGTGGGCAGGTCTGCACCCTACAAAAGCTTTCCTTTTGGTCCCATATGATTTCTGCAGTTCTACTAACCTAAAGCTGAATGTCTCTGTTGGGAGGTCTGTTTCTGTATGATGTGAGCATGTCATGTTCTCTTCTATTCCCTGTGTTCACAAATGTAAATGTGTGTAGCACTGTAAAATTGTTTGTAAAGTAATTTCAGCATGTGCATGTAGATGTGAAGGCACTGGTTCCATCTGGAAATTACAACACTGTAAAGGCTAGTCTAAATTTATGGAAGCAAGAGTTTCACAGTTCATTTATTATATTCTCCAAACCCTTCTATACTACTCCCTCTGTAAACTAATGTAAGACGTTTGAACTGCAAAAGCGTCTTATATTAGTGTGTGTACAGAGGTAGCACCTGCCATTTATCTCAGATAAGTAAGGATGATCAGCAGAACAAGTTTCCAGTAAAAATAATTCCTAGATGGCTGCCAGGTGATGAAAACAAATAGATCTCATTGATATTGTTTCAATAGCAACCTTAGTAGGCTCTGTTTGTTTGGGCTCTTGCTTATGGTTTTATAGCTTTTCCACTGGCGAAAAAGCCACAAAAGCTCCTAAACAGGGGATTTTTTCTTTGGCTTTTGGCTTATGAATAAATATTGTTATACGATTCTATAAGCCAAAAGCAGCTATTAGGAGTTTTCGTGTGAATGAGTGGAATGAGTTCAATATGCTGTTCGTTTTCATGTGAATGAGTGGAATGAGTTCCTGAACAAGAAGCCAGTTTCTCAATCGAGCATCCATAGTTCTTGGAAGCCACCACCGTCAGATTTTGTTAAAATTAATATTGATGGAGCTTTTTCAGAACACAATGGATACAGTGGATGGGGATTAATATGCATAGATGCCTCCCATGAAGCCCTTTTTGCTGCAGCGGGCTCATCCCAATCAATTTCCAATGCTTTACACTCTGAGACAGTGGCCCTTTGCACTGCTGTTAACTGGGCTGTTCAAATGGGAGTGGAAAGAGTACAGTTTGAGACTGATTGTGTAGTGCTACAACAAGCTGTGTCATCGGATATGTACGACCTGTCTTCCCTTGGCCAAATGTTCAAAGAGCTTAAGGTGAATCTTGTCACACAATTTATCCAGGCTATGGTTCTACACATGTCACGTGTTTGTAACAAGCCAGCGCATGTGCTGGCTGCTATTGGTGCGGGTTTAGTTGCAGGAGAGTCTAACCAGTGGTTCTCTAACTATCCTGATGATGTAACCCGTGCTGTAACCGGCGGTTTAGCCGTGTCAACTATCCTGATGATGTAACCCGTGCTGTAACCGGCGGTTTAGCCGTGTCTTAATGGAATACGAGTGTTCCATCTAAAAAAAGCAGCTATTAGGAGCTTTTTTGGCATTTTTGCTGAAGTGAAAAAGCTGCAAAAGCAGAAGCAAAAGCCCAAACAAACAGGATCTAAAGCTAATTGCTCAAATCAAAAGAGGTGTCATTCTGATCAAAAGAGGATCTGAGAGTGGTTGGAGTGAGGAGTTTGTAATACGTGGTGGGGCTCTATATATGCTTCAAAAGGCTGTTGACCAGTGAGTAGTTTACGGTTTACCAAACCTGACTACCCACCGGTTTTTTATAGACACCGAATGTTACTACGGTTTGGTGTTAATGAAGGGCAATGGTACAAAGAGATTCAAGCCGAGATGGTTATGTGAAGAAGCCGTAGAAGAAATGGTTAAGACTGCCCGGGAGAAAGCTTGTGTGGCTGCATCAGCGCCATGTTTTGCAGCCCGCTTTGCCGAGGTTCATGCATCCTTTGCATGATTGGGGCATGCCAATTTTGAAAACCCCGGCCCGGGAAAGAGGATTTGAGAACTATAGCTAGAGGTTGAAGATCCCATGTGTGGCTGCATGTCCAATGAAGCATTAGAAAGAAATTCAACTAATCTTGGAGAACATGTGGGAGTAGGTGGAACTCATCTAGGCCCAACGAGGCAGGATAAACTGAAATTGGATAGAGGGGACATTTGCGTTCGAATCATGCTAAGGATTACTTCTCAGTTCTCTTTTCTGGTGGGCAAACTGAACGTCTGGAGGTATTGAGCAAAGTGATATTCCTTGGTTTACACAACATGTGAATGATATGTTGTTGGATCCTTTCTCCCTGAAGGGTTTAAAAAAAAGCATTATTCGGTATAGGGGATTTTAAGGCTCCTTCGCCCCGATGCCCCTCATGCTATTTTCGTAAATGGTTTTGGCACATAATTGGGATGGGCTTACTAAAGAGGTGTCACAAGCGGTTAATGACACATGTTTCCTAATGATTGGGACATGAGTACTACTGTTGTGATTCTTGAAATACTCCCTCTGTTTCTAAATATAAGTCTTTCTGAAGATTTCAATATGAACTACATACAGAGCAGAATGAATGAATCTACACTTTAAACTCGTCTATATACATCCGTATATAGTTCATATTGGAATCTCTAGAAAGACTTATATTTAGACTGGAGGGAGTAGAATCTAGAGACTAGCTGTGACTTATTCATACCTATAAGCCTTTGTAATGTATCATATGAGGTAATTTCCAAGACGCTTGCTAACATACTGAAGAACATAGCCCGGGAAACAACTCAAAGTAGCTGGTTTAGTGCTGAGGAGGATTATTACCGGCAGCATCCTGGTAGCATATGCGTGCTAACATAGAATTGAGAAGAAAGTTAGAAGAAAGATGGCCTTTGTGTAGAAGATTATATTTGCCTGGTAGCATATGCGCGCTAACATACTGAATGACACGTCGTTCTATTTGCTACTATAAAATTGTACACTGTTTTAACTGTAGAAGGAATCTAGTGAATCAAATAATAATAATAATAATATCGTACAGTACTTATCTTGCACTATAGCTTGTCCTCTAAAATTCAATGTATATAAGGGACCTAGCAATATTTTCTTTAAGACCGTGTTTAGGCCATTCGCTCTGTTGGTCTCCCGGTAGATTGGAGCCGAACTAGTGTACGTGTGTGCCAAATTGCCCGGAGCCAGACTTCAAGAGGTCGGCATAGGACAATGATAATGAAGGCGGGCGGAACCAACTGCAATGCCATGGACCAGCTGTTGTAGCAAAACGTCCACGCCCACGCCCACCATTGGAAAAAGACGTCCACGCACCGGAATCAATGCCAACCAAATATCCAATGGAGCAAGTTTTCCAACATCGCCACACAGGAGTACGTACAGGACACTGCATCATCATCTACCAACGTGCGGCCGGCCGGCCGGCCATTCATTCATCTCCCAACTGATCCTCCCAAGCTGGTCCTATTACTCCCTGCCTTTTTAGGTGTTTGATTTGATTAGCGAAAAATGTGTTTTTTTGCCAAACAATGTATACTTTAAAAAATGTGGGTTTCCTAGCAGTCCTCGAACTCGCTTTCCCTTCTTTCCTACACCCTTTGTTCTGCAGAACTGATGTATTTACGTTATATCATGGTAATGGAAAGTGGTAACCCCGGTCCAAAAAAAAAAGGATTCGTTGTCGAATGAAGTTTCTAAACAAACATTGCTATGACATGTTATATATGTTTTGCTAGTTAAATTGACGACCATTGTTCTCGCACCAGACTCATATTCCCATCGAAGGGGCCGAGGGACTATATGAGACGGTTGTGCAACCAATATCACCAATGCCGTTTTTACTCCAAAGAGGTGGACTCCTAGCTAAGCTATGTTCTGTTTGCGAGATTAGTCATTCCTTGGAAACTTGGACAAATCAGATAGATAGATAGATAGATAGATAGATAGATAGATGGATAGATAGATGCCTCTTCTGGTTAGTGTTTGCGGCAATGATCTGGACCTTTTGGACACGTAACAAGATGGTTATTGAGCAGGTCTTCTTGTGACGGTCCTTTGGCTTCATATTTAAATTTCTAGAATTTTTGCAGCACTAGCGCCCGCTCGTTAGGCCGCAGGACTGAGATCGGTTAGGCGGCATGATGGATCCGCTGACTGCGGCAGATGCCGCCTTGCTCGGGCACCTAGCCACTGACCTGCCAGTCACTTGGCGCCCTTTTCTTCTTTTTAGTAGGGCATGTTTATGTTCCTGTCCTGTATGTTTACTTTTCATACTTAAACTTGTTGTATGAATATGATAGTTGCCTTACCTATAAAGCAAGGCGAAAGCCTATTTCAATACATCCATGAATTCCCTAGCTAGTCTCTTACTTCTCCATCCCCATCATTTTTACGTACGTAGAACGACAACATGTGGTTTAATATCGGCAGGCAACTAATGCCTACATTAATCCATATCTCCCAACCGATGATGTTTCCTTCATGTTTACTAAACAAAAGGAGTAGACCTAGGTAGATGATACGCCGCCTCTCTTGATGGCTCTTGTTCTGCCGTCGTCTTCCTATCTCATCCCATCAATGCCAATGTTGTGCAAGCAAGTGAAACGAACCATGATTCGCAAAAAAAGAAGAAGAGGTGAAACGAACCATGTGTTCTAATAAACAATGGAGCAGTAGATGGAATTAATAGGCGCCACGTACTACGTCTATGCTGTCCGTACGTACGTACCAGGAATTACTATGCCGGCCTCTTTAAGCCAGTCAGGTACGTAGCACTAAACGAAACAGGCAGGACATGTTTGAAAATCATTGTTCCAACTTTAATAACGTACACAAGAACTTGAAGGCATGATAAATCCTGTGCTAGTAGTACCGGACGAGACTAGTCTGCTCCCTCCCCATGTGCCCATCCGTGCTCCCGCATATGTGGCTTGATTTGATTGGACAAAATAAGACCCGGCCCCACCCCCTTAAAATCAGGGGGGAGATGATTAGATTAGAAAGGAAAAAGGGAAAAAGACAGCCGTAGGATAAAGTGGGAGCACGGATGGGAGCATGGGGAGGGAGCAGACAAGCCGGATCCAGTAGTACCACCCATCTGACTGTCGGGTTTTAAGACATAGTAGAGTACTAACATAATGATCTTCAAAATATTGCGTCCAAGTTCTTTGCCATAGGTTTTGTTGTATCGAGCCAAAATATACCACTGAATTATATGCTAACAGTGTAAGCCAATGTTTTGTTCTAACCAGAGAAAAATACGCTCTGCGTTTCGAAGGGATGGATTACGACCAGTGAAAAAAAATATAGCGCACTATAGCGTTTTAAGCAATGTCTCGCTAAATAAATCATTGTATAATATCTCGCTAATAGCACGCTAATAACATATTTTCAAGGCCACACTATTTTGTCATAGCGCACTATTTTTTCATTGATTGTGATGCTACTCTACCGTACTCCACCGATTAATTGTAAGAGTACCCTATAATTTCTAATGGTATAACTTTCATGATATATGATTTGTATTACATTGGTTCAATTGTACATGGGCCTTCTAAACCGAAAAGGAAGGAATATTGAACTTCTCTAGTTTTCTAAACCAGAGTTAGGACATCCTCACCCGCAAAAAAAAAGGATTTAGGACGTCCTACTGACAACTCATTCCTAAGTGTGTAGCAATAATATGAGTACTTCTGGTTGCCCACCTTAGCTATTACTACCTCCGTCCTGGTTTACTAGCCCTCTTCTTATTCTGGTTTATATTTTGACCATGCTTTTAACTAATAAAATATATGTTATGCGTAGAAAAAATAATATCATTGAAAACTACATTCAAATATGAATCCAACAATATAATCTTTGATGACATGCATTAACATTTTGCTAGTTAAATATGTGGTCAAATTTAACTCAAAATACTATGGGGACTAGTAAACTAGGACAGAGATAGTAATTTGATGGCTAGCAAACGTACTGCAACCCCAATAATAGCCCTATTTGAAAATCTAGAGTACTCCGACACAATATTTTGACTGCATGTGATTCCTCTTATGATCACTGAGTCTTTGTTTCGGTTGGACAGCGCATAAATGTTGCGCTCAAGTGCCTCAAATTAAGACACCCCTCTTCTACCTACAACACGAAAGACCCTTTTTTCTTAGCAAAAATTTCATACAATGAAACCAACTGGTTCAACTGCCAAAACAACAGACTCCAAGACAAAACACCTTGATGGCCCGTGTATAAATATTGTGTACAGGAGCCTCTTTCCACTCACCTACACAAATCATCTCCTTCTTCCTCTCTCTCTCTCTCTCTCCCTGCTCTCCCTGCTCTCTCTCTCTCTCTCTCTCTCTCTTGCGCACACAAGAAAAAAAATCAAGATGGTTGACACACTGAGTGAAGAGAAGATCATTGGATACTTCAAGAACAAGAGCATCCTCATCACTGGATCAACAGGCTTTCTTGGAAAGAGTATGCATGCATGCACGCATAATGTTTATACAAACATATTACGCATGCATATACTATTTGTTGCAAATTCTAGAAGTTTTTTTTTGCGTCAAGTTGATATGTGTTGTGCTCATCTGTTAATTAGTTCTACTGTTGGTGCATATGTGCAGTACTAGTGGAGAAGATACTGAGAGTTCAACCTGATGTAAAGAAGATCTATCTCCCGGTGCGAGCGGTGGATGCCGCGGCGGCGAAGGATCGGGTGGAGACTGAGGTAGTGTTGTCCATCATGGTTCTTCATGATCTAGACCTCTACTGCTCTCATGATTCTTTTGATCCCTTTGCTTGAGTGTTGGTACTGAATAATTTATTTTCTATGTGCCCAGGTGGTAGGGAAGGAGTTGTTCGGGCTTCTGAGGGAGAAGCACGGGGACTGGTTTCAATCTTTCATCTGTGAAAAGATCGTCCCATTGGCCGGAGATGTGATGCGTGAGGACTTTGGCGTCGACAGCGAGACCCTGAGGGAGCTCCGGGTGACCCAGGAGCTCGATGTCATCGTTAATGGCGCCGCCACCACCAACTTCTACGAAAGGTGCGTCGTCGTCAACTGATTGTTTTGTCCAAGAAAGGAAAAAAAATCAGCAGAGAACTTGAGTAGGTGCAGCAAGAGTACGGAGTGGAATTGTGTGCGTGCAGGTATGATGTGGCCCTGGACGTGAACGTGATGGGAGTGAAGCATATGTGCAACTTCGCCAAGAAGTGCCCCAATCTCAAGGTGCTCCTCCATGTCTCCACGGGTACGTACACCAACTCTACAAATTACCATCATGGACTATGAACTTGGATGCTTCTGGGGAAAACAAAAATGAAGTTCTTGGATGTAATTAAAGTACACCTAGATTTGATTTACAAATCAAGTTAATGAATTCATACATGAGTTGGTGCAGCTTATGTTGCGGGTGAGAAGCAAGGACTCGTGCAAGAGAGACCATTCAAGAATGGCGAGACGCTGCTCGAGGGGACCCACCTCGATATCGACACCGAGCTGAAACTGGCCAAGGACCTGAAAAAGCAGCTTGAGGCCGACGCCGACTCGTCGCCCAAGTCCCAAAGGAAGGCCATGAAGGACCTTGGCATCACCAGGGCCCGGCACTTCGGGTGGCCGAACACATACGTGTTCACCAAGTCGATGGGGGAGATGGTGCTGGGCCAGTTGAAGTGTGATCTCCCTGTTGTCATCGTCCGTCCCAGCATCATCACCAGTGTCCAGAACGACCCACTGCCCGGATGGATCGAAGGCACCAGGTTCGTTATATGCTTCTCTTTCCTTTCCCTGCCTCTAAATTTAAAGTGCAATCGTTTTAATCTGTTGCAAATGCAAGTAAATAAAGGATGTTTGTTCAATGTAAAAATGTAAATTGCAGGACGATCGACACGATCGTGATCGGCTATGCGAAGCAGAACCTGACATACTTCTTGGCGGACCTCAACCTCACCATGGATGTGGTAAGCAACGTTGCACTATGCATGCAGTTAATTAACATATATTCCAGGCATGCAATGGTTGGTTGTCAGTCCAGGAATCCATACAGTAAGATATGGATTTCAACGATGGCGGTGAATGCAATCGTGTGGTTGGGTATATGTTGGTGCAGATGCCGGGCGACATGGTGGTGAATGCGATGATGGCTGCCATCGTGGCGCACAGCTCGTCCTCATTGGAGAAGACACAGTCACATCCCGAGCCACACGCACCGGCGGTGTACCACGTGAGCTCGTCGCGGCGTAACCCGGCGCCGTACAATGTGCTGCACGAGGCTGGGTTTCGGTACTTCACGGAGCACCCTCGGGTGGGCCCTGACGGCCGCACGGTGCGCACCCATAAGATGACATTCCTCAGCAGCATGGCTTCCTTCCACCTCTTTATGATGCTCAGGTACCGCCTCCTCCTTGAGCTCCTCCACCTGCTCTCCGTCCTCTGTTGTGGCCTCTTCGGCCTCGACACCCTCTACCACGACCAAGCACGCAAGTACAGGTTAGTCGGTTTAAATCTTTTGCGGATGGCATTTTTGATAACAAGTATTTCCGGACGGAGGGAGTATCTTCTTGATGGCGCGGCATATATGATGACACGGCCTTTATTGTTATATTGTTGTAGGTTCGTGATGCACCTGGTGGATCTGTATGGGCCCTTCGCGCTGTTCAAGGGCTGCTTCGATGACGTCAACCTAAACAAGCTCAGGCTTGCCATGACCAGCAACCATGGAAGCCTCTTTAATTTCGACCCCAAGACCATTGACTGGGACGATTACTTCTACAGCGTCCACATCCCCGGGGTCCTAAAGCACATGCTCAACTGAAATATCCATGCACCGAAAATTTAGGCGTTGCCTTAATAATTAAATAATCGTACGTTGTAAGAAATATCCTCCCAAATTGGGTTCTAACCGTTAAATAATCTGTGTGAAAGAGGGAAATGTGTCTGTCGCTTGATAGTGCAGGCATCAACTTGCATATGCTTCTTGAAGAACAAGGAATGCTACATCATGTAGTTTCGTTCTGGCTCGTGCTGTATTGCCAATTATGACTAGTATTGGTTGATAACAATTTCTTGTTCAGTCACATATTGTACCTTGACTAGTATTGATTGTTAATTATAATTTCTTTTCAAGAGAAATAAATGTAGTGCTCCAAGATTTGTGAATTATGCATAATCTTTTCAAGCGCTTCTCAGTTCAAAACGAATAAGCCAATCGATTAATATTTGTGTATTAGACTTTGTTTAAATTGACGCATCTCCAGAATTAAAATCAAGATCGACCGCATCCATGAACCAGGTCACTATGCATACACATATCACCAAAACGTTCTACCATGCATGGGAAAATGTTTTTCATTCAATTTTTCTACTAATATTCAATAAATAGTGTTACAACTACGCATAATCAAATATAATAATTCATGTATTTTAAGTTTAGTTCTCATGTTATCAAGTCAAAATTTTATCAAACAATTCCAGCAGCAATGCATGGGGCCTCCTCTATTTTATATTGCACAAAAGTCAGACAGAACTCCTTCCGGTTTGGGTGTTCGGCTGGGCTGGCAAGCCTTCCGTCAGTCCTAGCCCAATAGCGAGTTCGAGCACTCAGGTTTGCTGCCAATACTCCAGTTAATTCCGTAAATTTTGCTCAAAAAAAGTAAATTCCGCAAATATAGTATTAGATAAGTACTAGTACGTATAATTCTAATACTTGGTAAATACAGTATAAAATAATAGTACACTTTTGTTTCAGTAAATATCAATCTGTTTCAGTAAATGCCGTACTAATCAAAGTTGACACGAATTTTAATTTGGCTAGACAATTTCACGTCAAGAAATCACAATAAATTGGTTCAGTAACCCAGCGGTCAGGGCCGCACACTCAAGCTGTACTCAGCATACAAGATAGGAAAAGAACACTGCTTCACATCACTCGATACATTTGGAGTAACGTTTATTATTCTGAAAAAAGAAATCAGAGGATAAACACATATTCTTGTGCCGTGTTCAGGAAGTCTCGCTAGCTGCCCAGCTAGACTGACCATTTTTGCAAGATCCTAGTTGATGGTAAACAAGAGAATTACATATTAGCTTCCCCTAGGTCCCAGTTGAAGAGTTTAATTCATCTGCCATAGCAGTGTTCTGGAAATCTGTCGAGCCAAGATCGGTGATGCGATACTTAATTCAGTTGCATGGTCCAGCCCATCCGATCCTCTGTGTGACCCATCTGGAGGCTTGTCAGCGAGGTGTATAGCTGCTGTGACACCACGCCGACTCCTTGGTTGCCATCGTATTCTACCCTGAAAAGCAGAAGAAAATGCATGGTGGTCTGAGTTCTAGTAGTACATGGCTTATTTGTCGGTGTTTGAACAGCCAAATTAAACGCCATAAAAATTGACAGTTTCAAGGCAGAGCAGAAGCTTCACCTTTTCCCCTTATAGGTAATGCTCCCCACGGGTGAAACCACAACAGCTGTTCCTGTGCAGAAAACTTCGTCTGCATCAAGCAGTTCATCTACAGACACATGGCGTTCCTCCACCTTAAATGAAGCACATTGTGTTAACTAAGGCCATATAAAGCGAAGCATCATATAGTACTTCCGATCAACTGTTGATTTTTGGTGACCAACATTTACCTTGTAGCCTTTGCTCTCGGCAACTTCGATGATACTTTTCCTTGTGATACCAGGCAATATCGTTCCTTCTATTGCTGGAGTGGAAATAGCATTGCCCTGGTGCAAAAGACCATAGCAAATATAAGTAACATTTCTTCAGTCCTTAACTTGGTGAATAATATTCTTCAAGAAGAACTTGACAGCATACTGATAAGAATAAAGCCAGGTATAAGTTCAGAATTAGAATGAGTAATCACTCGGTCCTCAAAAAAAAAAAGTAATTACTCCTTGCAAAAATAATGACCAATGTTCTATACAAGGAAGATGAGAGATAAACTAGATGGACCAAACTGTTTTTACATCTTTTTCTGACAGATCAATTCGGTTTGTATCTTAAAGGAATATTCATGTCACTTCCCTAGTTACTTGGAATCTCAGAAAAAGATAGGTCACATGAGGGTGATAAATCCTGTAATTTGGCTACTGAAACAAAGATTCATAGTAGCTTATCATCCACATTAGACTTGCTTAGTTTGTAGAGGGGGCAAAAGTTGTACATAACTAGGATGCTCCCACAGGATTCGGTCGCAAAAACTACTTTTAAATGCAGATACTGAAACAGATTTAAGAAAATAAGAACTGCCATGTGAAGATTCATACTTTCACAACGAAAATATTGCATGAAGAAACTTCTTCCAGATATTTGTTGTGAACGGCATCCAAATAGAGGACATCAGAATATCCTTTGTCCTTTGCAGTTCTCTGTGCTTTCAACACCTACATGGTGACGACAAGTTTATCAATTAAGTGATCATAGTTTCAGATTTAAAAGTCAAAACAATGTGGGCGTAGTTAACAATTCATTACAGAATCGACGGCTTCAATTTCAATATAGATTTGCCAACAATATCCTTTTACAACAATTTATAACGAGAAGGAGAAAAGAAAGATGTGCCGAGGATTTAGTTAGCACCATAGAAAACAGAGGTCTGTATAAATATCCAACACCTAGCAATCGTAAATGATAAAATAAGGGGTGTAAATGTTAGTACTGAAAAAAATCCCAGTCAACCACTAAGAGCAGCTATTACGTAATTTCCATCATTCTATTTTTTCTTTCGAAAGCTGTATATATTATGTTGTAGATGTACATTTTCATCATTTGCAGTACTACAATCATATTTCACCCACAGAAGTTTTGGGCACTGGGGAGAAGGCATCACGCGAATGCCAAAGCAAATGATGCCCAAAAAGGTTCTTTTTTCCTACAAAAGGATGCCA
Organism: Triticum aestivum; assembly: GCF_018294505.1. Taxonomy (NCBI): domain Eukaryota; kingdom Viridiplantae; phylum Streptophyta; class Magnoliopsida; order Poales; family Poaceae; genus Triticum; species Triticum aestivum. Next base: position 691,748,971 of record NC_057806.1, on the reverse strand, counting down.
ACAGAGGTCGAAAGAATGAAAAATAATGCCGATGTTAAAAGTTACCGAGGCATAGTTTCCAATAGTTTTCACGCCTCCAGTTCCACCAGGGGCCGCACGGTGAAAGTTATCTTCAATAATCAAGTTAATAGGAGCTAAACCTTCCTGTAGAATAAAGTTAACAGACTTAATCAATATCCAGGATGGTATAAATTTGGAAAAATGAAAACTATTCTGGATAGTAGATAGATCATGGGGGATGAGCCTGTACTTGTGCAAATATGCTTGTGGCATAATTACCATTCATCTATACTATATCATCAAGAAGATAAGAACGGTACTTGTGACTAGATGTTTGTTGAACTGAAAAACTCGGTACAAACCTTGAAATAATTTCCAACAGGGGAGACATAAATAAGGAAGGTGTACTCAGGAGCAGGTGCAAGACCAAGAATAGCCCCGCTTCCAATTAGTAGCGGCCTGATATACAAGGAACCTTTACCGGTAGGAGGCACCTAAAATTTACAGTAGTACATTAAAGAAGAAGTTAGGGGATCATAGGAATGTACAGAGGGCAATGAAATGAGCATGAGAAGACATAAAAATAACTTACCCATCTTTTATTTGCCAGAACAGTTTGCTTCACTGCATCCACAAATTGCTCAACAGTCGGTGCAGGCATGCACATCCTATCTGAACCATTTTTCATCCTTATGGCATTCTCCTCCGGACGGAATAATAGGACAGACCCATCAGTTTTCCTATATGCTTTTAGGCCCTCAAACAGTCCCTACATGCAAGAATAAAAATTGTTTAAGCACGTCTGATACCTTTAGGCCATCAAAGAGTACATATTTCAGTCAGAGATTATCATAGCTACTTGCTATGCCACCGCATATATGAAATAATGTCTTCCAAGTCCTCCGGTTAACAAACCTGTCCATAATTTAAGACTCCAGCAGACGGGCTTAGTGCTATGGGTCCAAAAGGCACGATTTCTCCACTGGAAAAGTTTCCATCTGTCCCGCATTTGGCCATGTACATAAAGTCGGTATCGACAAGGCCGAAGCCAAGGTTTTCCCAGTCCAGATCGACTATGTCAGGTGTTTCCCTGGTAAGAATCATACCGTCAGAACAAAGCAGCCGTCAGAAAGGACAGATGAATACTCATGAATCTAGTCCAAACAAAATAGTGTAGTACATAAATAATTGCATACATGTATTTGGCTGCTACAGAAGCCTGGCATCCTACTGTGGTATGGGCCTTGTGATGGAGAGTCGGCATCGAGTAACCGCGAGTCTGTATCTGCAACCAGGAGAATGTAACCAAAGGACTGTCTGTGAGATGCCAAGGATGGTGACAAGAAGTAAAACCACCTGAACTGCCCCCCTCTGCAGATTTACAAGGAAACACAAAACCAAGCAGGGAAAACGACATTTTGAGTAAGACATTTACAGCTAGTTCTGTAAGTCAAGCAGCAGATGACAAAAAAAGTCAAGCATAATGGTTATCCAGCAGGACCATACAAACAAATGATATGCATTGTTCAAGAAATGATCAGTGCTATCCTAGTTGGCCGCTCATTCTGCCAGATTCAGTCACCCACTGCCTTGAACATTGGACATGTCAAGAAAATGGCCAGTCAAGCTCGCATTTACAGATTGGACAAGGCATCGCAATGCTACCTAGAGCGATCCAAAACAAGCAGCTGATATATAGCCCCACGCATTACGATCCTGAGAGGGATGAAGCAGCTACCTGAAGCGAAAGGGGGCAGGGCAGCGGCGGCGAGAGCGAGGGCCGCGGCCGCCGCCCGGCGACGGCGAGCGAGGGGCCGGCCGGGCCGCGGGAGGAGGCGAGGCCGAGCTCCATTTCCGCGCGCGGGGGCCGAGACCGAGGTGGCGAAGGCGGGCAAGATGCCGAGCGGCGAGGCGAATAATGCGGCGGCGGCGGCGGCGGTCAATGGGTGGCGGGCGGTCAAGCCGCCGCTCGGATGGAGAAGGCACTGGCCCTCCGCGTACCGACAGAACGCCCACGCTGACTACCGGGTCCCGCGCAATGCGGTGTTGACGCAGGGCCCATTGGTCAGTAGCAGTTCTACACGGTCACCTGGTGTGCAACGAGTCAGCGTGCAGCGTCCCACGCAGAATTTTTTTTGTCTGTTCCGTTCCGCTGACATGTATGGCACCCCGTCCCTACCATGTTCGTACGCAAGTGGAGTAATAATAATGAAATACAGGGAGACACCCCGCAAAAAAAATACAAATTTCAGGGAGACAAATCAGTATGTACTAGCAAAAGAGCCCGTGCGTTGCAACAGGAGAGAAAACATAACACACGCTCTTAACTCAACAACCATCACTCAAGACCACAATAGGTCCATCTCCTTTATTTGTGCGAGGCATCATATTTGTGTGGCCGCTTATCCTCCTTCTCACTCTCGCCGGCGATGGCCTTGGTGTTCACACAAAACAACAAAAAATGTGTGTTGAATATGGTTAATCCTAAGGGTCTCTCTCTCTCTCTCTCTCTCTCTCTCTCTCTCTCTCTCGCTTTCTTTCACTCTCGCGATGAGAAATCTGTTGTTTTCCCTTGCGACATTTTTCAGAGGTATGCATGTGTAGTTATCGATTTTTCTTTCCGTATATGGTCATAGTGGGGTGTTTATTTGCAATCCGGATCGCTGCCGGTATGGAAAAAAATCCTGCGCTATAAATTATAAGTTTACTTTCATAACAATATTTTAAAAATATTTAACAGGTAAAATTAGCATCATATTTAGACTCCACACATTTTTCTAATAAAATTTCATATATAATATGTTAAAATCGAAGTTACGGTTTAAAAGATACAGATAATTTAGAAAATCATTTGGTTTGACTCAAATATATTCCAAAATAATATTTAAAAATACTTACCAGGTAAAAATAATCTCATATTCATATTCTACGTATTTTTCTAATCAAATTTCATATATAACATGTTCAAATCGGAGTAACGGTTTAAAAGATATGGATGATTTTTAAAAGCATTTGTTTGACTTAAATATGATCCACGGATGAATTACCTAAAACATCAGGGGGTTTCGAAAAATGTAAAATAACGGTTCGGGTGTGACTTAAATCCGGACAGCGGGTTGATTTCAGAAAAAGACAGGGACTTTTGTGTAAAACACGAAAATACGATTCATTTTAACTTAAAACGGGACTGCGGGTTGAATTTTCTGAAATAAATAGACTTTTTTGAAAAATGCCATGACGGACGAAAGAAACCCAATTTGTTTTATTATTAGGTAAAGATAAAGATATATACTGGTCCGCCCAGCGCAAAAAAAAAAGGAAAAAAAATTCCGCAAGATGATTCTTATCATGGCTTTAGGGCCAGTTCATTTGCTAGCTTTGTTGGGCTTTCAGAATAAAGTGCCCCTATCCAATTTATTCTAGAAGCTCAACAAATTTTCTTTTACTAGGCTTTAAAAAAATTGGTTGGGCTTTTAGAGTAAGCTGGATAGGAGGCAGCTTTTTGCAGCTTATAATCTAGAAGCCATCAAAAGAACTGATCTTTAGTTTAGAACTATGGAAATGGAGGGAGTATTAAGCAAAAGTTATAACCTGCGGCATGTATGTAGATATCATAACCATGCAAACAACAACAACAACAAGATCGACGGCAGAAACAACAATCTTTTGTATGCGGCACACACGTAATTGGGGAGTACGTACCGTGTCGAGCCTACCGTGGATAGATAGCTATATGCTGATTGATGGATTTGAGTGATGGTCGATGCAAAGTCACTGGAAATCATAGGGGCTTTATATAGAGGGAGACATATGTATGGTAGATGCTCATAGCAAGCCGTGTGAACAAAGGAAGCTAGGTAGTTGCTGGCCCTCGGTCAAGAGTATTTTTAGACTACGCGCAGGCATCTTGTCTTTGTGTGTGTTTGTACATTACTAATTCTAGTGATCAACATGCATGTGTTCAAGATCGATATCCGGTTAAATTAATGTGCTCTGTATTCTTATCTTTTTGTTAACTATTAACACACACACCTGTCACGTCCTCAGCGTGTAGTTTCATACGTACGTTACGCGGCATCAGTTCTTTTCCCCCTTTTTCTTTTAGACCGCCGACTAGTTCACGAGTCATAGAATACAAACATGCAACGTATATGCTCTGCCTTGCTCTACACAATCATGTAGAGCATATTATTTGGGGCCTACACCTGCTATATATATCCTATAAAAAGGAAATGATAACCATGCGACGTCGTGACAACGTGTATACGATGAGCAATCATCAAATAGCTAAGATGGATATATACCAATCCTTTTTTTTTTTTTTGTATATGCACACACAACAGACTGACGGAAGATCATGGTCTTTGTAGTATACTCCCTCTGATCAAGGGGGAGGCGAGGCGGAGCTCCATTTCCGCGCGTGGGGACAAAGACCGACGTGGCGAAGGCGGGCAACAACAGACCGAGCGGCGAGGCGAATTCGGCGGTGTCGGCGGTGGTCAATGGGTGGCGGGCGGTCAATGGGTAGCTAGCAGCAGCCCTCCACGTTCGGACAGAAGCCCACTCTGACAATCGGGTCCTGCGAAATGTGGTATTGATGTAGGTCTCACTGGTCAGTGGCCTGGTGTGCAACAAGTCAGCGTGCGTGTAGCGTCGCACCCAGAAGAAGAAAATGTCTGTGCCGCTGGCATGTAGGGCACCACACCCCTACCATGTACGCCAAGTAATTGATTAACTAGCCAATTAACTTACTGGTTAGTTTATTAATCCCTTACTCGTCAGCCAACTAAGCAATTATCAGTTAACATTTCCCCCAACAATAGGAAATACCGATAATTTTGAGCAGCTATATGTAGGAGTATATTAAGCAAAAGCTACATAAATGCTATAAGCACGCAAACAACAACAATCGTTTCGTATGCGGTATGCATGTAATTAGGAGTGTGTACCTCTCTCCGTGAAGGCAAAACAGTTAGCGGTCGTTGTTGTGCGCCGTGTCTACGCACTTGAGCCTATCACGGATAGAGATAGCTATTGATCTGCTGAATGATGGACTCACTTGAGTGATGGTCGATGCAAAATCCATGAAAAGCATAGAGGCTGGCTCTATATATAGATAAGAGAGGCATGGTCGATCGACGCACACAGCAAGCAAGCAGTGTGAACAAAGGAAGGAGACCATGCAATTGCAATGCATGCGTCCTCTAGCTAGCTAGCGGTCGGTCAAGAGTATTTTTAATAGTTGACGTACTACCGTCCTTTTGTAAAAGACAATATATTCTCTTCTTATTCCTCCTCTTCTTCTTGCATATCGACCATCCATGTGTTCAAGATCGATATCTGGTTAAAATAATGAGCTCTGTATTATTTTGCTAACTAACACACACACATACACACACACCTGTCACGACCTCACGCATGCAGTTTCGTACGTTACGCGGCGTCAGTTCTTCTTTCTCTATTTCTTTTGGACGCCCGGCTAGTTCATGAGTCATGGAAAACAAGAAACATGCATGGTATTGGTATATGCTCTGACTAGACCTGGCCATCCTCCAGACCAGGCCGGGCTTTGGGCCGGGCCTAACCAAGCCTGAGGTAGAAAACTCAGGCCCGAGCCCAGCTCAACCCGGCTATCGGGCCTAGTTTTCAGGCCCGAGCCTGGCCCGTCACAGCAAAAAAAACACCGGCCTTGGGCCCGGCCTCTTCAATAAATGGCAAAAACAGCAGGCCCAGGCCCGGCCTGGCCGATCTTTGGACTCAAAACCTAGGCCTAGGCCCGGCCCGGGAGCAGCATCGGGCCGGGCGGCCCATGGCCAGGACTAGCTCTGACTTGCTCTACACAATAAAAGCATGGATATTATTTGGGGCCTATATCCTGTGAAAAAGGAAATGATAACCACGTACGCGACGGTCGTGAGAACGCGTACACAATGAGCAATCATAAGTTGTTAAGATGGATCTAAACTAATCCAACCACAATGAGCAATCATTGAGTAGTTAAGATGGATCTAGACCCACGGAAGATCGTGGTCTTTTGTAAGTAAATGGCTTGACCTTACCAATGAGTGTTGTTGTAAATATATCCTGCAGCTCGGCTCCCTATGGCCTGGCATCGGATTCGATCACTCGTCGGTACCTACCTTACGCTAACCGGCCGCTTGACTTTTCCTTTGATTTTATTTTATTTATATATATGTATACCCAAGTATGTTAAAGTCAGAATACGCGTGCTCGATCCATCAGCAACTACTCTCACCAAGACCCACCTTGTGCGGTGGTCTTTGCAGAAAACAATTAACATGCATAATGACTTTGCAACACCACTGCAGGTATTACGATACTTCAGGACAACAGAATGTGCCACTAGAGTTTATTTTATTTTTAGACACAATACAGACACATATGCTCATACACCCATCTCTATGAACGAACGCACACACACTATCCTATCCCATGAGCACCACTGAGAGACTGAGCCGACATATCTTTTTGAGATTGGCAAAGTCGCCACAGACACCTTCATAGTCGACTCCTCCCACTGAACTCACATCATCAGACGGCGTAAAAGTATCTAGGAAAATGCAACCACCCTCTTTTAACCAATTGCTTAGTTATCAGAATAAGTTGTTCGCCTTTCTTGGCTTTTTGTTGTTGAAAAAGTGGATTATGCCCACGGAAAGCCCTAGCAAATCCGGGTGCATCAATATTTTATTGAAGGAATTGCCCACCCTAATTATTTTTTAAGAGCATGCAAATTGCGTTCTTTAGCTTCATATAGAAGTTAGAGGCTAAGGGGCTATTTGGATTGTGACTATCTTTGCCATATATTGATTTTTGCCACACTTGCCTTAGTTGAGTTGCTCAAATTGTTAGCCACACTTTGGCTTGCCTAAGGAAATCTTGTCACACTTTTTGTGTCTATGACATGTGAAGTTCACTGCTCACAAAAAAAATACTTGCCTAAGGTTAGGCGTGGCAAAGTGTGATAAGGTGTGGCTAGGAACCAAACAGCCCTAAGATACCAATACGATGGACAACTCCCATCACAACACGGTGAGTAGCAAAATCAACACCAACTCCAACTCAAATGCACACAATATAGTCACACCCTAAAAACACTTCAATTAAAATGTTCTTCAAGAAGACATCTCGACCAACGCCGGTCACGTACGAAGAGCAACAACTCCAAAAGAACTATCTTTGCCAACGCACCAACCACCCACGAGCGCCTAAAAGAAAAGTTGACAGTTTGGTGGGGCCGCCATATTTTGCCAGCGGTCACCACTCGTGGCGCATAGGTTGATGTAGCGACCCAAATATTAGCATGACTCTGAAAGTTGGGCTTGATTCCAAACGTGAGTCCATGTCATCAGTCAACTCCCTACCCTCCTCCGAACTCATAGTTCATGAATTCTTAGCAAGTCCTAGCATCCCTGACATAACCCGACACCTCCCCGCAGCGTGGATTCAAAATCTTGCCGGCTCCGACAATGATGCAGAGCTCTAGTTGTGACATCAAGCATGGCTCACGGCGCCCTGCCGGAAGAGGCAGAGCCAGGATTTGTGAAAGCCTAAGGCTAGACCAATCGGCTATAAATAATGCCAAATACCACACACGAATGCATCCTAGAAGAACACCACAAATTCACACTAAAAATAAAGATATGAATTCATTATTATCACAAAAGAACAAATTCCGTAGACATGTCATCAATTTAACAAAGTGCATCATTGCAAACGGGTAAAACAAAATCGAGTAAAGTAATACTACAGTTTAACATCAGCGTTCAGCAATTCATTGGTTTCAACTTCTTATTGTTTTAGACAGAGAGATTCATTGGTTTCCGGCTTTCCGCTGATGCAAAGGAACCAGAAGAAGAAATGGTGATACGTACAACGCTAGAGCCGGTTGTGGAGATGGAGCCGAACAGGACCTAGCTTGAAACCGACGAGGCGACGAGCATCAGGCGGAGCCGCGCAGCTTTGGAACTCTGGATCTGGCTTAGGAGAAACGCCTGGGGCGGCGCAGGAGACGAGCCAACAGGGATTCTTTCTGCTCGGCAGGCGCGTGATCGATGGTATCCATGCAATGCAGTGGGCGAAAGGATCGCAGCAGACCAACGTTGAGAGCTCAGCTGGGCTGAGAAAGTGAGACGATTTATGGGCTCAGCTGCTGAGGCCTGGGGCTGGGCTAGGCCTCTTTAAAAGCTACAGATATCCAAAATTTCTACTGGTCGTTATAACACCGGGTTGGGCCACGCCTGGGGCTTCTCCAAGGAACTGACTCTACTTTCTATTTTTTTCTCAAAAAAAAAGAATAAACTTTCTATTTCTTGTGGAGTGGCTTTTGTAAAAACAATTAGACCTTGCTCTGTAAGGGTTGGATCTTTTAATATACTCCCTCCGTTTCTTTTTACTCCGCATATAAAATTCTTTTGAAGACAAACTAGATAAAGTTTGACCAAATTTATATAAAAAATGTGAACATCTACAATACTAATTTTTTTACATGATAATAAAGCACAGAGTGCTTCTACCCATTCACCATGATCCAAATTAGCCTACAAGTTGGTGAGAATTACCCACCAATGCCACATGTAAGTGGCAAAAATGATTCGCTTTTTTCCTTCATAAATCAGCCATTCCCGCTGGTTCAATACAAAGCTATTCTCTTATGTGTCACAAGTACATGCGCATCCCACCGGCTAAACACTCCCTCTTCAACCTGCGAGACGCAGGTTTGATCCCATGTTCTCCTCCTTTTCCCTCCCTTTTCTCTCTTTTGACAGCTGACCGTTTGGGCCGGCCCAACGTGGCCTTCAATTCTTTTTTTCCTTTCTTAAACTCGATTTTTCTTTCTTTTGGCTTTATTTCGGAACTCTGAATATTTCTATTACAAAAAACACTTATATTTAATCATGCTTTAAAGAAATGTTAAACTTCTCTAGAAAAAATGTTTCCATTGTCTACAAAAAAATGGATAGTGTGTATGGAAAAAATATAAGAAAATAATAATGCAAGTTTCCATTTTTTCGAAAAAAGTTAAGCATGCATTTAAAAAATGTTAAATGTGTATAATTGTTTTCCTGCTGAATAGAAAAAAATATATAATGTGTATAGAACAAAGTAGACATAAAAAATCATAAGTTTTCAAAAGTATTAATCATGTATTTGGACAATGTTAAACACGTATATAAAAAATGATCATGATGTATACAAGAAATGTAGAATGTGTATAGAAAAAGTAGACATAAATAAACTATATGTTAAAAAAATATTGACCATGTAATTCGAAAATATTAAACGTATATATCTAAATGTTTCTGATGTATACAAAAATGTATAATGTTTATGGAGAATGTAAGTGTTAATTATGTATTATCAAAAGGTTAATCATGTATTTTCCAATTGTTAAACGTGTATATAAAAAGATGTTTCTGGTGTATACAAAAAGTGTACAATGTATATGAGCAAAGTAGACATAAAAAATTATAAGTTGTCAAAAATGTTAATTATATATTTGGAAAATGTTAAATGTGTATATAAAAATTATTCTTGGTGTATTACAAAAATGTAGAAAGAAAACAGACAAAGACTATAAAATTGAAAAAGAAACACAAAAACAAAGAAAGCAAAAAACCCGTAAAATCCAAAAAATATATCAAAAAAGAAAGAAAAAGAAAGAAAACAACTGTGTAACGACAACAAATGCGTAAATATTTGTTGGGCATCTTCAAGGAGTAACGACAACAAATGCGTAATGAGATACCTCCTCCAACTAGGTAGATATTTTTGTTGTCTAATAAATTAAAAACATCTTGACTTCACTTCAAAAATCATCCCAAATTTATGTTTTTGCGCAACACCACTTATCATGTTATTTGTCATGTGACATCGTGAAAGATTTCAAGGGATTTACTGGTGTCTCGAGAGTGTGAATGAGGGCTGACTTGTTCTCCCCCGTCGCAACGCATGGGCATGTTTGCTAGTGATATAGTATGTGAATACATTTCATGATCCATCTGGTAATATTGATTTCATATTACGACTGTTGATAATTTTTTAATATAAATTAGTCAAACTTTACAAATCTTGATTTTTACCAAATTTTATATGCAAACTAAAAAGAAATGGAGGAAGTATATAAATGGCCATTGACCTTCACAAAAAAAAATCCAGAAGTTTGTTTTCTATTCTAAAATTTAATACAACTTATATTTTAAAATACAGAAAGTAAGAAATCACTGATATAGAGGTACTTCTTGCAAAGGCCACCCTGCCTTCTCAGGTTGCGACAAATGACACACAGTGCGTCACTTAGGAGTTATCCTTTTCTCATAGATTCATTATTTCAAAACATTTTACTCTTGAATTGTGCGTCCAAATCGTGAACCGTTTTTGCTATTGGATTTCTCGTGTCGAGATCTTCAAAACTAGATCCCGTGTTAATAGGTTACGACAAACTTTTTTACAATGTTCTTTTCAAGAAAACCGAAACAAAAAACGAGCCAGAAGCACTATTGTTTTCACCTTTCCCCTTTCCAACGGTAAGAAAATCAGAAGCAATAATCGCAGAAGCAAATATGTGCCTCAACGAGAAGCAAATTTGTTCCTCTCGCAAAAGCAAACCTATGCCTCCACGAGAAGCAATCTATGACTCTCACGAAATAAAAACATGTTTTTTTTCTTTTTAAGAGGCACAACTCATGGAAGCAAATCTATGCTTTCATGAGAAGCGATTTAGGATTCTTTTTTCATCCAAACCTAGGGTTAGTAGGCAAAAATTAGAAGGCCAAAAAAATCATCTAAAACTCACAAATGAAAAAAAAATCACGAGGGAACACTCAGCTCATCAAAATTGACCCTTTGAAGGCTCCCGCAAGGGACACCCTTCGGTTAGTTGGTCCCGAAAAAGTACAAGGACGCTCAATTTTGGCAATTTACCATGATCAACAACATAAGAACCAAAATAAGTGAATTGTCCATCCTAAGCAAAACGTTGCATGCAATTACTACGATTCAATCTAAGCGCACGAAGGGAACCTTCAATCTTTCAGTTTTGTGAGCTGTCTAAACCCGTGTTTAATGAATTACGCGGACGTGAGTTGATGAATCGAATTAACCCAACCTATAGTAACTTCCCTGCTAAAGCCATGCAAACGATGTAATGCACGCAGATATATGGAGTATTTACTACACATCTCCTATCCCTCCTTGCTCTCGTGGCTCACTTCTTGCATTGCATTTCATCTTGGCCAGCCGGCCGGGAGATAAGTTCACGAGGTTCAGCGGAGATGCGCCTCGTGCTCTGCGCGGCCCTAATCGCCGCAGCCGGAGTCATCTCAAGTTCGTCTCGATTCATCACTATCCTAGTAGCTGCCTCTGTTGCATCTGATCGATAGTAGCATTTACACAGCTTCTTGGTTGATCTAACGTACTGACCAGGAGACCATGCCCGGTGGACTTCGCGGCGGCCAACTACACGGTGTTTGCTGAAATTTGAGATGGGCTCTAGGCTCATATAGCAATTTCTGAAAAATCTGTAAGGACTCATGTGGGTTATATGGCACTAGGTGTAGTGGGAAGTTTAATCCCACCCCGGAAGTGGAAGAGGAGTTGGACCTCCTTATAAGGGTTTCTCTTCTACATGCTATTGGAGCTTGAGAAAAGAAGAGGCCCTCGCGCACTCCTCCTCCACCGCTCGCCCGCCGCGAGATTGAGCCGAGCTCACACCTACGCGCTTATTTTTGTCAGAACAGATCACATCTGCTCCCACGCGCACGCCCACCGTCATTCCCTTGCTGCTGCTGCCGCCGGTGACTCCATCCCGTCCGCCGCATACACAGTCGACGGGAGAGCAGGTCTCCGTAACCAGGCCCTTCTGGTTCCTGTACGGGGAGAGGGGCGAATAGATTTTTGGGCAGCGATTACGCGACTGATCGCTTCTGATCGTCTACTTCCTCTACGTTCACGTCGCCTTCATCATCACCATGTCCACCAACACCGAACGTGCCGCCGCCGAGAAAGCTGAAGCCGACAAAAAGGCCGCTACTACCACCAAAGCCGCGGTCTCTGCATGGCCTACTGAAGGGTATAACTCGTTTATCCCGCTCCTACTGTTTTCTGTTTTAGCCATGCTAGCGTTATACGTAGATTTTTCTGCAATTAGCATAGTACTAGTCATCAACCCGTGCAGCTGCACGGGCTACAATTTCAAATGTACAGAAAAATTAAAATAACTACATCCACTGTACATGAATATTTTAAGAATTCAAAATATAGCGAAACGTGGAAAAGTAGTATGAAAAACTACCACAAAGTCTTTGCATTAGTATTTTTCATATGGAAAAAGAAAAATGTATTCATTGGGTTTAATAGATAGTTCGGTGGTCCTTGTAATCTTTGGTAACATCAAGTATAGATGAAATTAATAGATTATGTGAAATAGCTAATAATAGGTTTTACGTTGCTTCAGAGTGACAAACAATATTTGAAGTCAAAAAAGTGGAAATGACCATATGATGGTTTACATTATTTAAGGTACATGTTCAGGTGTTAATGCATATATGTTTACAGTTTCGGTTAAAGAAAATGAAACTATGATGACTTAAGCATAAAGGTGAAAAAAAATTCATTTGACATTATAAACCAAGGGCTATTTCCCATCAAAGAGGAAAAAATTAAAAACATGGTTGGCTTCTTATTCCTATAAATTTGGCAAACATATCTTTTTGTGTACCAAATATGCCCCATAGTTCTCGTAACTACATATTTAAGGTATTAAACTCTATGAGATGAGATGAATTTTGTTTTGAAGGAACAACACAATGCTAACATTCTTAAATCCAACCCAAGAAGCCAATTATTAGTATGATGAGAGTGCTGGTTACTGCAATGTCTCACCAAAAAGTTATAGAGATGTAAGAAAACAGAATTTGTCCAACTACAAACATAAACTTAGTAATTTGTTCATCACTAAATTTATTTGGAAGTATAATTCGACTAAGAATTATTAGCATAAATAGAATTTAATGGCACCTTTTGTAGTGGAGTATGTAGATCCAAGGGTTACCATACATATACACTGAAAACAATTCCAATCTGAGAACTTTATCGACCTGGGGGACAAACTAATATTAATGAAGTGTTTCTCAAGAATAACTCCGTGACATTCGAATGATGTCAAGTTCAACAAAAATATAGTCCATTATATATTCGTGTGAAAACTGATCTCATGGAGCCATTGTTTTGTAGACATGTATGTAGAACATCCTAGATACCTTCCAACACATGTAATTGTGTTTCTTTTCTAACCCCGAGTAGCATGGTATTAGCAAAATAAATAAAAATAGAGAAACAATAGTTAGATTATTCTTTCCGAAGAGCCAGATATGCTTGTCGATTTTTGGAACTTCGACGTGGATGTGTTTTTCTTCATTAGTTGCACGTGGGGCTGAGAACCTTTCTATTTGTATGTGATTGTTTTCATTTTTATTTGCTGGAACTTGGCTGTAGGTGTGGAGGACTTTTTTTTTGTACATGCACGTGTTGTCTTTTTTCTTCAATTATTAGACGTGGGTGCTGATGAATTTTTTTTACGTGATGGATTTTTTTGTACGAAATCAATTTTATTTTTATTTGGTGGAACTTGGACATGGGTGTGGAGGCCTCTCTTTTGTACATGTACACTTTTTTCAATTAATGGGCGTGGGTGCTGAGGATTTTTTTTTACGTGATGGATTCATTTTTTTCCTGGAACATGGAGCGTGGGTGTGGAGGATTCCTCCTTTTACATGTACGTGGTGTTCTGTTTACAAATAGATGTGGGTGTTTTTTAAGGGGAGACGTGGGTGATAGGACTTCTTTTTATTTATGTGATGGATTTCCTTTTTTTTTCTCAAACTTTTTGCTGGAGGACGTGGGTGCCCAAGAATATTTTCTTTTCTTTTTTATGGGTAGATATATTTCCTTTTAATGTTTGTACATGTATGTGATGATTTTCTTTACAAATAAATAAGAAACGTTGTTTTAATATATCATAACCATTAAATTTATAATCTAACGGCTAGATTAATCTTGTTGATGTGGACTAACATGGAATCTCTTGTGGTGCCTCCAATTAGTAAATATAAGATATAAGATATAAGATGTGCTAGCTTGACTGAATATCAGTATGCGTTTATTTGTGTCAATGAAATGCTAGTGATTTACTCGTGAATTAATTTAATCAAGAAATTGCTTATTTACTCAACAATCCAAAAACCTATTATGTGTAGGACTTTTTCGGCAAGTGGCTTTGCCGCTGCACTAAAACCGGATAAGTTTACTGGTTCGTATTTTAAGCGTTGGCAGACTAAGACCATTTTATGGCTCACGACTATGAACGTGTTCTGTGTCACCGGTGTCTCCACGGGAACGATTGCTCCTGAATAGGAGAAGGCGTTCAAGGAGGCCACCGTTGTGTTCCTCGGAGCAGTTCTTAGCGTGATCGGAGATAAACTGGTCGACGCATATTTACATGTGCATGTCGCCAAGGACTTCTGGGAGGCGCTCGAATTTAAGTTCGGGGCTGCCGATGCCGGGAGTGAGATGTATATTATAGAGCAGTTCTACGATTACAAGATGGTTGAAAACCGTCCTGTATTGGAGCAGACTCATGAGATAATATGCATTGTTAAGGAGCTTGGACTTCTTAAGTGTGAGTTACCGGGCAAGTTTGTCGCGGGCTGCATAATGGCTAAGCTCCCTAATTCCTGGAGGAACTTTGCCACCACTCTGAAACATCAGAGGCGTGAATTCTTTCTGGAGGATGTCATTGGCCATCTGAGTGTTGAGCAGAATTCAAGGGCAAAGGACTCGCACGGAAAAGGGGCCGAAGGGACTTCTGTCGCCAACATGGTGAACCAGAAGAACATCAACTCCCACAAGCCCAAGGGAAAGAATGGTGTCCAACAAAATACCGACTTTAAGAAGAAGGGTAAGAAGACCTTCAAGAAGAACAAGAAGGATGAGGGCTGCTTTACTTGTGGTTCGGTTGAACATTGGGCCACAAGTGCCCAAACAAGTACAAAAAGTCAGGACAGGACTCCAAGTCCGTCAACATGATTGTGGACAACAATGAGAATGGTGCACCTGGGTACGGTAATTTATTTACTGTTTTTGCAGCGTTTCAGCCCACCGATTGGTGGGTGGACACAGGTGCAGCTGTACATGTGTGTGCTGACATTTCATTGTTCACTTCTTACCAGGTCACAGGCCACGGGTCCGTATTGATGGGGAATGGCGCGAGTGCTTCTGTTCATGGTGTTGGCACGGTCGATCTGAAGTTTACTTCGGGAAGGATCATGCAGCTGAAGAACGTGCAACATGTCCCCGCCATCAAAAAGAACCTCGTTAGTGGCTCCCTTCAATGTAGAGAAGGGTTTAAGTTGGTTTTCGAGTCTAATAAATTAGTTGTTACAAGATATGGACTCTTTGTTGGAAAATGTTATGAGAGCGGAGGGATGTTCCTCCTTTCCCTCGCAGATTTTTGTAATAAAGTTGTGAACCATGTTCATTCAAATGTTAATGAATCTGAAGTTTGGCATTCACGTCTTTGTCACATTTGTTTCGGTGTTATGACGCGGCTAGCCAAGTTGGATTTAATCTCGAGTTTTACTATAGCCAAAGGTTCTAAGTTCCTTTCATGTGTGCAAGCTAAGCAACCTCGCAAGCCTCACAAGGCCGCGGAGGAGAGACACTTGGCACCATTAGAACTCATACATTCTGATCCTTGTGTGACGCCCGGATACTTAAGCTACAGTAAACCACTGTTAATGATGCCACGTCACCACAATTACTGTTGCTAATCCCGCGTTAGTTCGAAACTGATTCAAATTCAAATTCAAAATGAAATCAAACGGTAAAAGTTTTCAAACTTTAAAACTAAAATATTCGAGTTGTGCCAAATAATGCAAAGTTAATTGTGGTGAAGAAACCCCACTTTTATAAAATGTTTTAATACCCTAAAATGATTAAAACAGTAGGTAAAACAATTAAATAAATGCATTTTGGGTTTTATAAAATACTAAACTATTTTGTTCAGGGATAAAACCTTTCGTGGCAGTAGTTATAATTGTAACTCTATTTTAGCTATGGGTTTCACTTTTTGTAAAACTATAAACTATTATATATAAAAAATAAAACAGAACAGAAAAATAAAAATAGAAAGAAGAAAAGAAAACAGAACAAAAAGAAAGAAAGGAAAAGCCCCCCCACCCCCCCCCCCCGCTGGGCCTCGGCCCAGCTGGCCACTAGGCTAGCCAGGCCGGCCCAGCCGGCGCCCCCATAACCCCTCCAAACCCTAACCCACGTCGCCCGTAACCCCACTCCTCCCTCGATCCACCTCGTCTCCCCACCCTGCCCCGAGTGGATCTGGATCGGGGGCAACCGACGCCCCTGACCCCGCCCGTCGCCCGCCTGGAGCGCCTCCGCCTCGACCCCGTCGCCGCCAGCTCGCCCCCCCGTCGACTATTTGCCTCGCCGGACCACCCCAAGCTCGCCTCACCCTCCCCTGCACCCACCTTCGACGCCATTCCCGCGCCAGAGCCCTCCCCTGCCGACGCCTCGCCGTGCGCGACCGCCCGACCACGCCCGCGCCCGGGGAACCGCCGCCAAGCCGCCTCCTCGTCAGAGAGGGACGGATCCCGGGGGCCATGTCGCGGATCCGGCCTCCCTCGCCTTGCTCCCCTCGCCGGAGTCCCCTCGTCGACCGGCACCCTCTTCTCCGACACCGTCGGCCGCTGCCGCTAACCTCGTCATCGATCCGCTCGACCCCGACCTCCTCCGGCTCCATCACGCATCCTGCCGCTTCCGCTGTGAGCCTCCGGCCCTCCGTGGCCTTTTCCCCCTCCTCCCCGTGCCCTCCAGCACCGTTTGCCGCTAGCTCCGTCGTAGTCGCCGCCTTCCGTCGCCCCCGACGCTGTTTCAGCCGCTCCTAGCTACAGACGAAGGCAGGTCTCGACGCTGCGCCTCGCGCTTATCCATTTGGCAGCCGGGGCTGCCCCTTTTGGTCGCTGGAGCCGTCGGCTCCGCGCGCGCCGCCGTTCTCTGAACGCACCGACGGGCACGCACACGCGCACACACGTTTTGACAGTGGGTTGACCCACTGACATGTGGGCCCGCCCGGTTTAACCATTCCCCTAACCACCTAATTAGAACCTAATAAAAATGTTTAGTTGAATAACTGAAAATGACATGTGGTTCCTTTTCATATAAAAGCCTGTTTCAAAATATCTAAGTCAATGGCATGTGGCCCCCCACCTAATTTGTTAAATTAATTAAACTGTTAATTTACACTACTCTATGACAGCTGGGTCCCACCAGCCAGTTTGACCAGTCAACGTTGACCTAGTCAACTGCTGACTGGACTATTGACTTTGACCTGACCCCACCTGTAATACACTGTGGCTGGCACTGCACTATGTGACAAAAGTATTTACTGATTTAAATTGGGAATATAAATAAATCCTAAAATTGATTTAAATCTTTTAAAATTAATATAAAATAAACCGTAGCTCGTATGGAAAAACTTTGTACATGAAAGTTGCTCAAAACGACGAGACGATTTCGGATACACAACCCGTTCGTCCGCCACACCCCCCTAACCTATCGAACTCGCAACTTTCCCCCTCCGGTTCATCTGTCCGAAAACGCGAAACACCGGGGATACTTTCCCGGATGTTTCCCCCCTTCACCGGTATCACCTCATACCGCGTTAGAACACGTCTAGCTCTGCTTGTTGTCCTGTTATGCACTTGCTTGCTATGTATTTACTGTTTCTTCCCCCTCTTCTCTCCGGTAGACCCTGTGACGATGCTGATGCCCCTGTGGTCGACTACGTCACCGACGGCCCCTCCTTATCTGAGCAACCAGGCAAGCCCCCCCCCCTTGATCACCAGATATCACCTATTCTACTCTATACTGCTTGCACTAGAGTAGTGTAGCATGTTACTGCTTTCCGTTATACCTATCCTGATGCATAGCCTGTCCTTGTTACTACTGTTGATACCTTTACCTGCAATCCTATATGCTTAGTATAGGATGCTAGTATTTCCATCTGTGGCCCTACATTCTTGTCCGTCAGCCGTGCTATACTATCGGGCCGTGATCACTCGGGAGGTGATCACGGGTATATACTATATACTTCATACATGATACATGTGGAGACTAAAGTCGGGTCGGCTGGTGGAGCACCCGCGAGTGGATCTTTGTGGCGGAGCGACAGGGCAGGTTGAGATCGCCTAGGAGAGAGGTGGGCCTGGCCCTGTTCGGCGTTCGTGGATACTTAACACGCTTAACGAGATCTTGGTATTTGATCTGAGTTGGCTACGAGCCTATACGCACTAACCAACTACGTGGGAAAGATATGGGCACTCGGCGTCTTGGTATCAGCCGAAGCACTTCGTGACGCCAGCGACTGAGTGGCGCGCGCCGGATTGGAACGTAAGCCTGCTCTTGTATTAAGGGGGCTAGTTCTGCTTTCGGCCGCGTACGCAACGTGCAGGTGTGCTATGGGCGATGGGCCCAGACCCCTGTGCGCTTAGGTTTAGACCGGCGTGCTGGCCTCTCTGTTGAGCCTAGGTGGGGCTGCGACGTGTTGATCTTCCGAGGCCGGGCATGACCCGGGAAAGTGTGTCCGGCCAAATGGGATCAAGCGTGTTGGGTAAGTTGGTGCACCCCTGTAGGGAAGTTAATCTATTCGAATAGCCATGATCTTCGGTAACAGGACGACTTGGAGTTGTACCTTGACCTTATGACAACTAGAATCGGATACTTAATAAAACACACCCTTCCAAGTTCCATAGACAACCCGGTGATCGCTTTTCCACAGGGCGACGAGGGGAGGATCGTCGGGTAGGATTATGCTATGCGATGCGACTGGAGATGCTACTTGGAGATGCTACTTGGAGGACTTCAGTCTACTCTCTTCTACATGCTGCAAGACGGAGGCTGTCAGAAGCGTAGTCTTCGACAGGATTAGTTATCTCTCTCTTATTCTGGCATTCTGCAGTTCAGTCCACTGATATGGCATCCTTACACATATACCCATGCATATATAGTGTAGTTCCTTGCTTGCGAGTACTTTGGATGAGTACTCACGGTTGCTTTTCTCCCTCTTTTCCCCTTTCCCTTCTACCTGGTTGTCGCAACCAGATGCTGGAGCCCTGGAGCCAGACGCCATCGTCGATGTGACGCCCTCGATTCAATCGTACACTAATCATACACGCAAATGTGTACGATCAAGATCAAGGACTCACGGGAAGATATCACAACACAACTCTAGACACAAATTAAAATAATACAAGCTTTATATTACAAGCCAGGGGCCTCGAGGGCTCGAATACATAAGCTCGAAAACAAAAGAGTCAGCGGAAGCAACAATATCTGAGCACAGACATGAGTTAGACAAGTTTGCCTTAAGAAGGCTAGCACAAAACAACAACGATCGAAAAGGCAAGGCCTCCTGCCTGGGAGCCTCCTAACTACTCTTGGTCGTCGGCGTCCGTCACGTGGTAGTAGGCACCCTCGGGGTAGCAGCAGTCGTCAAAGGTGGCATCTGGCTCCTGGACTCCACCATCTGGTTGCAACAACCAGAAAGAAGAAAGAAGGGGGAAAAGGGGGAGCAAAGCAACCGTGAGTACTCATCCAAAGTACTCGCAAGCAAGGATCTACACTACGTATGCAACATTATCAAAGGAAGGCTGTATATGTGGACTGGGCTGCAGAAAAGCCAGAATAGAGAGAAGGCCTAGTCCTATCGAAGACTAGCATCTTCTCGAACCCACCATCTTGCAGCAACAGGAGGGAGTAGAGTAGCATAAAGTAAAGCGGTAGTAGTGTTATCAACCTCGGCCAGAGATCCTTTCTCGACTCCCTACGAGAAAGCAATCCTAGAGCCATACTATCCAGTTATCATCACAATCAAATCCTCATCTCCATCCAGTTCTCATCACAAGTATCCAGTTCTAGTTGTATCGATCGGGATACAACTCCAAGTGTCCGTTACCGTAGGACAGGCTATCGATAGATGTTTTTCTTCCCTGCAGGGGTGCACCAACTTACCCACCACGCTCGATTGACTCCGGCCGGACACACTTTCCAGGGTCATGCCCGGCCTCGGCCAAACAATACGCCGCAACCCGACCTAGGCTTAATAGAGAGGCCAGCACGCCGGAGTAAACCTATGCCCCCAGGGGTCATGGGCCATCTCCCCGGGAACTCCTGCACGTTGCGTGGGCGGCCGGTGAGCAGACCTAGCTACCTCCCTAAAAAGGCAGGAGCTTACCAGTCCAACCCGGCGCGCGCCGCTCCGTCGCTGACGTCTATTAAGCTTCGGCTGATGTATACGACGCAGAACGCCCATACTATGCCCACGTGATGGTTAGTGCTATCAGGCCAGAGGCCCCTCGGATCAAATATCCAAATCGTAGTGGATTAGGAACGCGCGGTAACAAGCAGAGACTCACGAAAGAGGTGACCCCGTTGCCCCGTCTCGAGGACTTGCGGCAAGGGCTAAGAATGCCCGGCCACGCCTCGTAATTATCTCACGGGCACCTTCCAGGTCAACCCGTCTCCACATCACTTTCCAAGTAACAGTTGTAAAGTCCAAGTATCCGTGTGTCCAAACATCAAGAGGAAAACCCAAGGAATCACCCCCGGTGGGTTCCACTCAATATAATCATCAAGGTGAACGTAGAGGAATCACCCTCGAGGTTCACACTTGAGGGGTTGCACGACAGAGCCGTATCGGAAGTGGTTAAGGAGGAAATCACCCTCGATGACCACGACCGAATAGCTACACTACAGGGTTAACATCAGAAGTGTTGTAGAGGTCTCACCCTCGGCACTCGATAGTAACACTGCAGAGTCGAGCAACTAAGGGGAAGTGATGTGACGTGAGGTGTCGGGTCCTGGTCTTCGATCCCGTTGTTCGGGTCTTCTAATAATCCAGCGGGGCAGTCGAGTCAAGTGGGGGGGGGGTCACTGATGGGTCTCTAACCAACCTATACTAAGCAGTTTAGGATAAGCAGGTAAGGTACCACAGCAGATACAAAAGCAGGCTATGCATCAGAATAGGTGCAAACAATAACAGTAGCAAAATCTAATGCAAGCATGAGAGAATGGAATGGGCGATATCGGGATGATCAAAGGGGGGGCTTGCCTGGTTGATCTGGCAAGGAGGGGTCGTTGTCGACGACGTAGTCGATCACAGGGGCATCAGCATCGGTCTCGGGGTCTACCGGAGAGAAGAGGGGGAAGAAACAGTAAATACATAGCAAACAGAGGTAACACTAAGCATGACATGACGATACGTAGCGCTAAGCGTGCTCTAACGCGGTCCTAGACGTTATAGGTGAAGGGGGAAAACAACCGGGAAGGTGTTCCCGGTTCCGGACCTGTGTCAGACAGATGACCGGAGGGGGAAAGTTCCATGTTCAGCATGCTAGGGGCATGTGACAGATGAACGGACCGCATATTCGGATTCGTTGGATTTTTCTGAGCAACTTTCATATAGAAAACATTTTCATCCGAGTTACGGTTTATTTTCTATGAATTTTTAAAGATTAAACCATTTTCTGGAATTAAATAAATTATCAGAAAGGTTTATTGCGTCAGCATGACGTCACAGCGACATCAGCAGTCAGCAGGGCGGCTGACCAAGTCAAACCTGGCCTGTGGGTCCAGCGGGACCCACATGTCAGCCCCTGCTAGCCTAACAGTGTAATAAACTAACTAATCTAGGTTAATTAGCTACTGGACCCCACCTGTCATAGCCTAATTGGCTAAACTAATTAGTTTTAATTATTAAAACATTTTAATTAGAGGATTAAGCGGTGGGGCCCGCACGTCAGTGTCACAGGGACGCCTAGTCAGCAAGTTGACTGGGTCAACGGTTAGCGGGACCCAGTGGCAGTGGCTCAGCGGCGTGGTCCAGGGTTGCCGCGTCAGCGCCCCGTCGGACGGCGACCGGAGTCGCGCCGGCGACCATTCCCGTGGCGGAAGTCCGCCGGAGATGGCCGGAAAACGGCTACAAGGCTCGGTTCGCCGCGTTTTCGGTCACGTTCGAGAGCTGGCGTCGGCGCGCATCGCCAGGTGCCACCGGTTGGTCTCGGGGAGGCTCGATACGACGACGGCGAGAACCTTAGCGGCCGCCGGAGTTCGGCCATAGGCGGGATGAGCGACAGAGGCCACGGGGATGGGACCTAGCGGCACGAGCGGCCGCGGTGAGGGGACCTGAGCACGTTCCCATGCTCGGGCGAGCCTGACAGCGACTACAACGTCGACGACGAGCTATGCGGCGGAGCTAGGTTCGGGCGGCGATGGCAGAGGCTGCCATGGCGCGAGGAAGAGCACGGGGAGAGAGGGATAGGGAGGAGGAGCTCACTGGGCGCCTGTAGGTGTGCTCAGTGGGCTCGGGGCAGGCGCGGGGTGGCCGAATTCGACGCCGGCGTTCGTCGGAGCAGAGGAGGAAGAAGAGGTCATCGCGCTTGCTGTGGGGGCTCCTGGCTTGGTCCGGTGGTCGAGGAAGACGTCGCGGGGCACGACGGCGCTCGGGGATTCGTCGGAGAGGGCCGGGGACAGCGGTGGCCGCGGAATCAACCAACGCACGGCGACGGTGGCGCTCGGGAGGAGTGAGCGCGTGAGGAAGAGGGGAAAGGTGGATCTGGGGGGGAGAGGCGCAAGTGGGAGTGGGGAGCTGACGAGGCCAGGAGGCTCGGCCTTATCCCCTCGGCGCGAGCAGCGGGGTGGCGAGGTGGTCGGGCGGCGACCGCGCGGGCGCGTGCCTCGGTCGGGTGAACAGGGGAAGGGGATGACCGCGGGGAGGAGTGGGCTGGGCTGTGCACTGTAGCAATGGGCTACAAGTGCACAGTAGTAGCTAGGCCCTTTTCTATTTCCTTTTTTTTTATAGAGAGAGAAAGGGAATTATTTGGCCAACTATTTCACTTAGCAAACATTTGGGAGGTGTCCCATTAAATCCCTGGTGATCATAGGCATTGCCACAATTATTTTGGAGACCAGAAGAATTCATTTGTTTTTTTTAAAGGATAGCATTTAAAAATGCTGAATTGGTGCTGTTATAATTGCTAATGTTCATCTTTGCACCAAAGTGATGTTGTGTTCCTTAACAAATAATTGTTATGGAATTTTTGACAGATGATGAACATTTTTCCGGCAACTTTTGATCAACTTCAAACTTCACTTGAATTTGACTTGACTGGAATTTCAAATGGGATATTGGACAAAGATGATTAAGCACTGTTTGGATAAATGGTTAGCTTAATCACAGAGGGTTACTGTAGCATGACACTGGGGGTGTTACAAATCTCCTCCACTACAAGAAATCTCGTCCCGAGATTTAAGTGGGGAAGTAAAGAGTAACTTCGGGAGAACTGACCCTTATAGGGTTAATTATCTGGTGAATAAATCAGGGAATGAGGCGGAAGTATCTCTCGAGTTGAACTTAAATAAAACGTCGAGAGCAAAGTATGAGGGTACCATGACAAGTTTTAACGGGCAGGCAACCATTCGATGCCTAATGAAATGGTGAAAAGGGGTTCCAAGCAACGGAATAATTATTGTTTCCGATGCCAGAATTGGTGATCTCATCGGAAGGTGGCTCGTGAATTACTTACGAGTCCACGCGAGAGGAATAACTTTGGGAACAGGGGGTGTACAGGAGAGCCAGGTTTCGATCCTGTGGAACTGTGGGTTATGGGCCCACCATGTGGGTTAAAAGTAGAAAGGGGGTTGACATCTTGTACGATCACGATAGTAAGGCATGTCAGAGGGTAGCCTATCAGTTATGTCGGCAACAACCTCGATACCAAGGGCGAGGGACGAAGAGAACCATTTTCCTGCTCGTTGAACGAGGCGGGCCAATAGGCAAGGTTCTCATCCATCGGTGGCATACCGGAATGTCATCAACAATAGTAACAGGGTCTTACTGACAAGGTTGTACAACGAGGTGTTTTATAAGCAGAAAATTATTCCTGCTTATATCATATAGCTCACAAGAAGGTTAAACAAAACAATGGAAAGGAAATAAGTGGTTATTAGGATAATCAGACCAATGGAAAGGAAAGGTGTTTATACCCAAGAATTGGGAGTATATCCTTCCCAAGGGGAAGCGGAGCAGGAAATACATGATATGACAGCAAGTTCAAAAGCATTTAGATAAAGGGGGCAAGGGAAGAATCATGATATTACCCATACAACGGTGTTCGGATAATAGATCAAGAAACATTCGGCAATGTGTTTCCAACGTTCTTGTTGATATTCGGAATACCTCAGTCATGCTTCGAGGTAGCATTAACATGGTGCTACAAGTAGGGGTTGTAGTTGAAAAAAACACAAGAAATACCCAAGGAAGAGTTGCGGGATTAGCAAGGAGTCCAAGGTATAACCAAGACATGATCAAACATGCGTTGGAAAGAAGACAAAGGGGGGTTGTCGATGATAACTCAAATCATCGAAGGTCAAGGATGGTATTCCTCACCATGAATTCAATTGTCATTTCAATGCAAGTCAAAATGTTGATGTTGATCACGACGCATTTGTCGAGAGGCTCTATGAAGATGCCATCGAGGAGCGATGCCATCAAGCAACAGGAAGGATGAAGCGAAAGGTTATTGAAACCACGAGTAAGACACAAACTCGATAGCAAGCTTGTTGTTCATGGCAAAATGGTATAATGAGGAAGATCGACATAAGCTTAGCTCGTCGTCGAAGATTGTGCTCCGGAAGGACCTGGTAGCACAGTTGAAATTTAGCACGGTAACAATACAGCTGATCAGGCTAGGAATGACTTGAAGGATTATTAAACTCGTAAGCAACAAAATTTACTTAAGAGTTATAGAATCGGAGTGTGGAATCGATTCACTTATCGACGTTCTCGAGTGACTAACAACTCAAAACCCGGGGAAATATGAAATCGATGAGAAGCAATACCAAATGAAGACTCGTAGGAAGCAACACGGTTCTTTGTTATTCTCGAGGTACCGAAGGGTAATACCCGAAGGAAAATCAAAATAGAGGTTGCGGAGATGCATTGGTCTGTAGAAGACAAGTGCTTTAACTTGTCCGAGAAATGGAATCAAAGGGGAACAACCATGTTCAGAACCACGGTCGCAAAGGACCAAACATAGATACCATATGAACTTATAACAAGGGGATTATTATTATCACAAGAAGCTTCCATGATAAGTTCCACATCGGGTCCATGGGCATGAACACAAAGTTCAAGGTCGACTCCCACTTCTTCAATGCATATCCTTTCATTTACTTCTCGCGTTCAATGAAGTTGTAGTGTTGACATGTTATCTGGCAAAACACCAGAAGAGTAAGACTCGTTAAAAACTCTCGGGTTCAAACGGATTAGGGGAGGCATAGGTTCAACCCATAGGGGCATCTTAGGAACCTATTCCACAAACTTCAAAAGTAAACAACACAAGCTCGAAGCAGAGCATGGTTGACAAAAGGAGAGGATACAATTTACCAAAGGCTTTATGTATCCGAGAAAAGGCTCACAAGGTTATTGCATATGAAGGATGTTGTCGGATAACAACCCGGCAATGGGCCTGCCGGTCCACAATGGAGCTGATGTGAGTATCGGTACTCAATCAGAGGAAGAAAGAATGCAAAGGGCATCGGATTATAGAACATCTGAATAATTCGATGCTTAGATAACAAAGGAATTATGATTTCCTAAACGAAGGATCAGAAGTAGACGCTCTGATCAAGGAGGGATAGGTAGAATAGACCTAGGGCACAATTGATGACAAATAGATTGGTCGAGAACCAGCTCATGTTCAAAATGACGTCTAAGCCAAAAAGATATAGAAGGATCACTGATGATTGTGTGCCTTCACACACATGTTGAATCAATAGGATCAAAATGAAGGTGTCGAAGGATACTAATGAATATTGCTACACATATGGAAAGCATCCATAATGCAAGCAGACAATTAATTGCAGAGCAATAGTTTGAAGAGGATACTCGAAAGATCGGGTAGTATTTCCAAGTATTTTGAAAAGCATATGAACAACTGGGGATGAGCGGACCCCGGTTAAGTGAATTATCCTTAGTGCAAAAAGAAGCTGCAAATCAGAAGGCACAAGGATTCTCGAAACAACGGAGAGTGCTAGGGGTATCTTGTATCAACATGAGCAACTGGGGATGAAGGTACAAATGGCAATGAGGTTATTCACCAGGATTACCGGTGGTCAGGAACTGTAAGGCAGTGTGCACAGAGTCTCGAGAAACATCGAGGAGTAACCGCAGAATCTTCTGGCGAAGCAAGTGATCATCGGTAAGGTTGGGGCTCACCGGGAGGAAGTGGGCACGAGAACCTAATGTCAGAGTTATTAAATTCGTTTAACCCGAGTAGAAGAGAGAACAGAGTCCCAGAGTAAAGACGAGGAATAAAAGATCCTAATACCACCCAATGGCGACGTAGGCCCGTAAGACACACAGCCAGTGTTAGTAAAAGTTTTTCAGTGACTAGACTCAACTTCGGCCAAGTAGTTGGAAAGGGGGCTACCTACAGGCAGTCGGCTCTGATACCAACTTGTGACGTGAGGTTTCGGGTCCTGGTCTTCGATCCCGTTGTTCGGGTCTTCTAATAATCCAGCGGGGCAGTCGAGTCAAGTGGGGGGGAGGGTCACTGATGGGTCTCTAACCAACCTATACTAAGCAGTTTAGGATAAGCAGGTAAGGTACCACAGCAGATACAAAAGCAGGCTATGCATCAGAATAGGTGCAAACAATAACAGTAGCAAAATCTAATGCAAGCATGAGAGAATGGAATGGGCGATATCGGGATGATCAAAGGGGGGGCTTGCCTGGTTGATCTGGCAAGGAGGGGTCGTTGTCGACGACGTAGTCGATCACAGGGGCATCAGCATCGGTCTCGGGGTCTACCGGAGAGAAGAGGGGGAAGAAACAGTAAATACATAGCAAACAGAGGTAACACTAAGCATGACATGACGATACGTAGCGCTAAGCGTGCTCTAACGCGGTCCTAGACGTTATAGGTGAAGGGGGAAAACAACCGGGAAGGTGTTCCCGGTTCCGGACCTGTGTCAGACAGATGACCGGAGGGGGAAAGTTCCATGTTCAGCATGCTAGGGGCATGTGACAGATGAACGGACCGCATATTCGGATTCGTTGGATTTTTCTGAGCAACTTTCATATAGAAAACATTTTCATCCGAGTTACGGTTTATTTTCTATGAATTTTTAAAGATTAAACCATTTTCTGGAATTAAATAAATTATCAGAAAGGTTTATTGCGTCAGCATGACGTCACAGCGACATCAGCAGTCAGCAGGGCGGCTGACCAAGTCAAACCTGGCCTGTGGGTCCAGCGGGACCCACATGTCAGCCCCTGCTAGCCTAACAGTGTAATAAACTAACTAATCTAGGTTAATTAGCTACTGGACCCCACCTGTCATAGCCTAATTGGCTAAACTAATTAGTTTTAATTATTAAAACATTTTAATTAGAGGATTAAGCGGTGGGGCCCGCACGTCAGTGTCACAGGGACGCCTAGTCAGCAAGTTGACTGGGTCAACGGTTAGCGGACCCAGTGGCAGTGGCTCAGCGGCGTGGTCCAGGGTTGCCGCGTCAGCGCCCCGTCGGACGGCGACCGGAGTCGCGCCGGCGACCATTCCCGTGGCGGAAGTCCGCCGGAGATGGCCGGAAAACGGCTACAAGGCTCGGTTCGCCGCGTTTTCGGTCACGTTCGAGAGCTGGCGTCGGCGCGCATCGCCAGGTGCCACCGGTTGGTCTCGGGGAGGCTCGATACGACGACGGCGAGAACCTTAGCGGCCGCCGGAGTTCGGCCATAGGCGGGATGAGCGACAGAGGCCACGGGGATGGGACCTAGCGGCACGAGCGGCCGCGGTGAGGGGACCTGAGCACGTTCCCATGCTCGGGCGAGCCTGACAGCGACTACAACGTCGACGACGAGCTATGCGGCGGAGCTAGGTTCGGGCGGCGATGGCAGAGGCTGCCATGGCGCGAGGAAGAGCACGGGGAGAGAGGGATAGGGAGGAGGAGCTCACTGGGCGCCTGTAGGTGTGCTCAGTGGGCTCGGGGCAGGCGCGGGGTGGCCGAATTCGACGCCGGCGTTCGTCGGAGCAGAGGAGGAAGAAGAGGTCATCGCGCTTGCTGTGGGGGCTCCTGGCTTGGTCCGGTGGTCGAGGAAGACGTCGCGGGGCACGACGGCGCTCGGGGATTCGTCGGAGAGGGCCGGGGACAGCGGTGGCCGCGGAATCAACCAACGCACGGCGGCGGTGGCGCTCGGGAGGAGTGAGCGCGTGAGGAAGAGGGGAAAGGTGGATCTGGGGGGGGGAGAGGCGCAAGTGGGAGTGGGGAGCTGACGAGGCCAGGAGGCTCGGCCTTATCCCCTCGGCGCGAGCAGCGGGGTGGCGAGGTGGTCGGGCGGCGACCGCGCGGGCGCGTGCCTCGGTCGGGTGAACAGGGGAAGGGGATGACCGCGGGGAGGAGTGGGCTGGGCTGTGCACTGTAGCAATGGGCTACAAGTGCACAGTAGTAGCTAGGACCTTTTCTATTTCCTTTTTTTTATAGAGAGAGAAAGGGAATTATTTGGCCAACTATTTCACTTAGCAAACATTTGGGAGGTGTCCCATTAAATCCCTGGTGATCATAGGCATTGCCACAATTATTTTGGAGACCAGAAGAATTCATTTGTTTTTTTTAAAGGATAGCATTTAAAAATGCTGAATTGGTGCTGTTATAATTGCTAATGTTCATCTTTGCACCAAAGTGATGTTGTGTTCCTTAACAAATAATTGTTATGGAATTTTTGACAGATGATGAACATTTTTCCGGCAACTTTTGATCAACTTCAAACTTCACTTGAATTTGAATTGACTGGAATTTCAAATGGGATATTGGACAAAGATGATTAAGCACTGTTTGGATAAATGGTTAGCTTAGTCACAGAGGGTTACTGTAGCATGACACTGGGGGTGTTACAGTCGACGACGACCCCTACTACACCGGAGGTGCCTACTACTACGTGCAGCCCGCCGACGACGTCCAGGAGTAGTTAGGAGGATCCCAGGCAGGAGGCCTGCGCCTCTTTCGATCTGTATCCCAGTTTGTGCTAGCCATCTTATGGCAACTTGTTTAACTTATGTCTGTACTCAGATATTGTTGCTTCCGCTGACTTGTCTATGATCGAGCACTTGTATTCGAGCCCTCGAGGCCCCTGGCTTGTATTATGATGCTTGTATGACTTATTTATGTTTTAGAGTTGTGTTGTGATATCTTCCCGTGAGTCCCTGACTTGATCGTACACATTTGCGTGCATGATTAGTGTACGATTGAATCGGGGGCGTCACACCTTGTGAGATTAATGGTGTGTTGACTAAAGGTGGAAAGAAATACTTCATAACATTGATAGATGATTCCACTAGATACTGCTATGTGTATCTGTTAAATACTAAAGATGAGGCTCTACACTACTTTAAAATCTATAAGGCAGAAGTTGAGAATCAACTTGAAAAGAAAATTAGACGAGTCCGGTCAGATCGTGGTGGAGAGTACTTCTCGAGTGAGTTTGATTCCTTCTGTGCGGAACATGGCATTATTTATGAGAGGACACCTCCCTATTCACCCCAGTCAAACGGGGTTGCCGAGCGGAAAAACCGTACTCTAACTGATTTGGTTAACGCCATGTTAGATACATCGGGTTTATCCAAGGCATGGTGGGGGGAGGCTATATTGACGACATGTCATGTCCTGAATAAAGTTCCAACAAAGGATAATGAGATCACTCCCTATGAGAAATGGGGAAAGAGAAGGACAACACTCTCGTACTTGCGTACTTGGGGCTGTTTGGCAAAAGTCATTGTGCAAATCCCCAAAAAGCATAAGCTTGGACCAAAGACTATGGAGTGCATTAATTTGGGCTACGCTAAGAACAACGTTGGATATAGATTTCTAGTAGTGAAATCTGAGGTACCTGACCAGAAGGTCGGTACAATTATGTAGTCTAAGGATGCTACATTCTTCGAGGATATTTTTCCTATGAGAGATATGCAAAGCACTTCTATATAGAAATCTGAGGAGACTCCTGAACCTGCCATCCCTATAGAATATTATGAACAAACACATGATGAAAATCCCGAGGAGGATGACGAGGAAACCCTTGGTAAGGGCAAGAGATAAAGGACTGCAAAGACCTTTGGTGTTGATTTCTTCGTGTACCTCGTGGATGATACTCCTACTTCTATTTCAGAAGCGTATGCCTCTCCAGAAGCTGACTACTGGAAGGATGCGGTCTGTAGTGAGATGGATTCCATCATGGCTAACGGGACATGGGAGATCACTGAGCGTCCCTATGGTTGCAAACCATTGGGATGTAAGTGGGTGTTCAAAAAGAAGCTTAGGCCCGATGGTACGATTGAAAAGTACAAGGCTAGGCTTGTGGCCAAGGGTTATGACTAGAAAGAAGAGGAAGATTTCTTCAATACTTATTCACCTTTGGCTAGACTGACCACCATTAGAGTATTGCTCTCGTTGACGGCCTCGCATGGTCTTCTCGTCCACCAGATGGATGTTAAGACAACTTTTCTGAATGGAGAGCTAAATGAGGAAATCTATATGCAACAGCCAGATGGCTTTGTGATAGATGGTCAGGAAAGAAAGGTGTGTAGGTTGTTGAAATCTTTATATGGCCTGAAGCAAGAACCTAAGCAATGGCATGATAAGTTTAATACAACTCTAACATCTGTTGGTTTCGTTGTTAATGAGGCTGACAAATGTGTATACTATCGCCATGGTGGGATCGAAGGAGTTATACTGTGCTTGTATGTTGATGACATACTGATATTCGGAACCAACCTCAAAGTCATTGAGGAGGTCAAGTCGTTTCTGTCTCAGAACTTTGAGATGAAAGACCTTGGTGTGGCTGATGTTATCTTGAACATCAAGCTACTGAGAGATAATGAGGGTGGGATTACACTTCTGCAATCCCACTATGTTGAGAAGGTGTTGAGTCGTTTTGGATATTCGGACTGCACACCATCTCAAACACCATATGGTCCTAGCGTGTTGATTCGAAAGTCCAAAGGCACGGCTATATATCAATTGAGATACTCTCAAATCATTGGTTCACTGATGTACCTAGCGAGCGCAACGAGGCCTGACATCGTGTTTGCTGTGAGCAAACTGAGCCGGTTTGTTTCCAAACCGGGGGAGGTACATTGGCATGTTGTTGAAAGAGTTATGCGCTATCTGAAAGGTACTATGAACTATGGACTTCACTATACCGGATACCCGTCGGTACTTGAAGGGTATAGTGATGCAAATTGGATCGCTGATTCTGATGAGATGAAGGCCACAACTGGGTATATGTTTACTCTTGGAGGTGGCGCTGTTTCCTGGAAGTCTTGCAAGCAAACGATCTTAACGAGATCGACAATGGAAGCAGAATTAACAACATTAGACACATCTGGTGTTGAAGCAGGATGGCTTCGAGATCTTTTGATGGACTTGCCATTGGTTGATAAACCGGTTCCGGCTATCCTTATGAACTGCGATAATCAGACTGTCATCACCAAGGTGAAAAGTTCAAAGGACAACATGAAGTCCAACAAACACATAAGAATGAGATTAAAGGCTGTCAGAAAATTAAGAAACTCCGGAGTGATAGCGTTGGAGTATGTCCATACGGCTAAAAATCTAGCAGATCCCTTTACGAAAGGGCTATCACGTGTAGTGATAGATAATGCATCGAGGGAGATGGATATGATACCCACATGAGTTGCCATGGTAGTAACCTAACCTATGTGATCGGAGATCCCGTGAATTAGGACCTGGGAAAACAAGCCAGTGGTGAACTGAGGAGAGTAACTATACTAACCCACTTCGTTGGAGATGCAATACTCTCGATACTGTATGGTAGGATGACTATTGTCTTAATGTGTTCCGAAGCTTATATAAGCAAGATGCTATCCTATAGAGCGATCTTTGGAGGAACACACCCATATGAGCCCGACTGCTGGTCACAGTCTATGAGATTGGGGTGATCTCTAGTAAGCTCATGAATAGGCCAGGAGTGTGACTTATATGCTCCACCCGAGGGGTCAGCCTTCGGCAGCCTAGTACTAGTAAGACATGTGGTGAAACTTCTTTACGCCAAACTGAAAATTCAAGGCATAGTCCATTGTTCAGTTGTGAAGGAGTGTAACTACTTGCTCTAAGTTAAGCTCAACCTTAACAAGTCTTCACCGAAACACTGGTATATCGAAACAGTAATTGGAACAGAGGACACAATGGGCCCTTGAGATCTGGTGGGGGATTGCTGAAATTTGAGATGGGCTCTAGGCCCATATAGCAATTTCTGAAGAATCTCTAAGGGACCATGTGGGTTAAATGGCACTAGGTGTAGTGGGAAGTTTAGTCCCACCCTGAAAGTGGAAGAGGAGTTGGACCTCCTTATAAGGGTTTCTCTTCTACATGCTATTGGAGCTTGAGAAGAGAAGAGGCCCTCGCGCACTCCTCCTCCACCGCCTGCCTCGCCACGCCACGCCTCGTCACGACGCGCTGCGGGTTGCGGGATTGAGCCGAGCCAAGCTCACACCTACGTGCTTATTTTTGCCAGTCACTAACGGAGAGTTCTCCGACAGCTGGGCCATGATCTGAGACGTTGGATCATGGGCTGTCACGGACTCGGATGTGGGTCGAGCCCACGTCTCTTCATGTAGCTGCGCCTATATAAGTGTGCGGTGTCTCCTAACCCTAGCCGCCACGAATAGATCACATCTGCTCCCATGCGCACGCCCACCGTCGTTCCCTTGCTCCTGCTGCCGCCGGTGACTCCATCCCGTCCGCCGCGTACACGATCGACGGGAGAGCAGGTCTCCGAAACCACGCCCTTCCGGTTCCTGTACGGGGTGAGGGGCGAATAGGTTTTTGGTCAGCGATTACACGACTGCTCGCTTCTGATCGTCTACTTCCTCTACATCCGCATCGCCTTCATCATCACCATGTCCACCGACGCCGAACGTGCTGCCGCCGAGAAAGCTAAAGCCGACAAGAAGGCCGCCGAGGCCGCCGCTGCTGCCACCAAAGCCGCGGCCTCTACATGGCCTACTAGAGGGTATAACTCGTTTATCCCACTCCTACTATTTTCTGTTTTAGCCATGCTAGCGTTATACATAGATCTTTCTGCAATTTGCGTAGTATGTGCTAGCTTGACTGAATATCAGTATGCGTTTATTTGTGTCAATGCCATGCTAGTGATTTACTCGTGGATTAATTTAATCGAGAAATTGCCTATTTACTCAACAATCCAAAAACCTATTATGTGTAGGAATTTTTCGGCAAGTGGCTTTGCCGCTGCACTAAAACTGGATAAGTTTACCGGTTCGTATTTTAAGCGTTGGCAGACTAAGACCACTTTATGGCTCACGGCTATGAACGTGTTCTAGGTCACCGGTGTCTCCACAAAAACGATTGCTGCTGAACATGAGAAGGCGTTTAAGGAGGCCACCGTTGTGTTCCTCGGAGCAGTTCTTAGCGTGATCAGAGATAAACTGGTCGATGCATATTTACATGTGCATGTCGCCAAGGACTTGTGGGAGGCACTCGAATCTAAGTTCGGGGCTGCCGATGCCGGGAGCAAGATGTATATTATAGAGCAGTTCCACGATTACAAGATGGTTGAAAACCGTCCTATACTAGAGCAGGCTCATGAGATAATATGCATTGTTAAGGAGTTTGAACTTCTTAAGTGCGAGTTACCGGGCAAGTTTGTCGCGGGATGCATAATCTCTAAGCTCCGTAATTCCTGGAGGAACTTTGCCACCACTCTGAAACATCCGAGGCGTGAATTCTCTTTGGAAGATGTCATTGGCCATCTGAGTGTTGAGCAGAATTCAAGGGCAAATGACTCGCATGGAAAAGGGGCTGAAGGGACTTCTGTCGCCAACATGGTGAACCAGAAGAACTTCAACTCCCACAAGCCCAAGGGAAAGAACGGTGTCCAAGGCAATACCGACTTTAAGAAGAAGGGTAAGAAGACCTTCAAGAAGAACAAGAAGGATGAGGGCTACTTTACTTGTGGTTCGGTTGAACATTGGGCTAACAAGTGCCCAAAGAAGTACAAGAAGTCAGGACAGGACTCCAAGTCCGTCAATATGATTGTGGACAGCAATGAGAATGGTGCACCTGTGTACAGTAATTTATTTACTGTTTTTTCAGTGTTTCAGCCCACCGATTGGTGGGTGGACACATGTGCCGGTGTACATGTGTGTGCTAACATTTCATTGTTCACTTCTTACCAGGTCACAGGCCACGGGTCCTTATTGATGGGGAATGGCTCGAGTGCTTCTGTTCATGGTGTTGGCACGGTCGATCTGAAGCTTACTTCGGGAAGGATCGTGCAGTTGAAGAATGTGCAACATGTCCCCGCCATCAAGAAGAACCTCGTTAGTGGCTCCCTTCTATGTAGACAAGGGTTTAAGTTGGTTTTTGAGTCTAATAAATTAGTTTTTATGAAATATGGACTCTTTGTTGGAAAAGGTTATGAGAGCGGAGGGATGTTCCGCCTTTCCCTCGCAGATTTTTGTAATAAAGTCGTGAACCATGTTCATTCGGATGTTAATGAATCTGAAGTTTGGCATTCACGTCTTTGTCACATTAGTTTCGATGTTATGACGCGGCTAGCCAAGTTGGATTTAATCCCGAGTTTTACTTTAGCCAAAGGTTCTAAGTGCCTTTCATGTGTCCAAGCTAAGCAACCTCGCAAGCCTCACAAGGCCGCGGAGGAGAGACACTTGGCACCATTAGAACTCATACATTCTGATCTTTGTGAGATGAATGGTGTGTTGACTAAAGGTGGAAAGAAATACTTCATGACATTGATAGATGATTCCACTAGATATTGCTATGTGTATCTGCTAAATACTAAAGATGAGGCTCTACACTACTTTAAAATCTATAAGGCAGAAGTTGAGAATCAACTTGAAAAGAAAATTAAACGAGCCCGATCAGATCATGGTGGAGAGTACTTCTCGAGTGAGTTTGATTCCTTCTGTGCGGAACATGGCATTATTCATGAGAGGACGCCTCCCTATTCACCCCAGTCAAACGGGGTTGCCGAGCGGAAAAACCGTACTCTAACTGATTTGGTCAACGCCATGTTAGATACATCGGGTTTATCCAAGGCATGGTGGGGGGAGGCTATATTGACGGCATGTCATGTCCTGAATAAAGTTCCGACAAAGGTTAATGAGATGACTCCCTATGAGAAATGGGAAAAGAGAAGGACACCACTCTCGTACTTGCGTACTTGGGGCTGTTTGGCAAAAGTCAATGTGCCGATCCCCAAAAAGCGTAAGCTTGGACCAAAGACTGTGGACTGCGTTAATTTGGGCTACGCTAAGAACAACGTTGGCTATAGATTTCTAGTAGTGAAATCTGAGGTACCTGACCAGAAGGTCGGTACAATTATGGAGTCTAAGGATGCTACATTCTTCGAGGATATTTTTCCTATGAGAGATATGCAAAGCACTTCTAGACAGAAATCTGAGGAGACTCCTGAACCTGCCATCCTTATGGAATATTATGAACAAACACATGATGAAAATCCCAAGGAGGATGACGAGGAAACCCTTGATAGGGGCAAGAGACAAAGGACTGCAAAGAACTTTGGTGTTGATTTCTTCGTGTACCTCGTGGATGATATTCCTACTTCTATTTTAGAAGCGTATGCCTCTCCAGAAGCTGACTACTGGAAGGATGCGGTCCGTAGTGAGATGGATTCCATCATGGCTAACGGGACATGGGAGATCACTGAGCGTCCCTATGGTTGCAAACTGATAACCCAGAAGTATAGCGGATCGGAATAGTTTTCGATATGTAAGAGTGTCGAAGCCAACAAGGAGCTAAAGGTAGAACAAATATTCCCTCAAGTTCTATCGATCACCGATACAACTCTACGCACGCTTGACATTCGCTTTACCTAGAACAAGTATGAAACTACAAGTACTTTGTAGGTGTTATTGGATAGGTTTGCAAGATAATAAAGAGTACATAAATAAAAAGTAGGGGCTGTTTAGATAAAGAAACAATAAAGTAAATATAGCGAGTGTGGAAAAGTGGTGGTAGGAGTTGTGAAATTGCCCCTAAGCAATTGACTACTTTACTAGACCGATAGCAAGTATTATGTGGGAGAGGCCACTGCTAGCATGTCATCCTTGACTTGGAATTCTATGCACTTATGATTGGAACCATTAGCAAGCAATCCGCAACTACTAACGTTCATTAAGGTAAAACTCAACCAAAGCATTAAGATATATTGGTCCCCCTTCAATCCCGTATGCATCAATTTCTATGCTAGGTTGAAGCTTCTGTTACTCTTGCCCTCCAATACATAGTCCTATCAACATACAACTAACCCTATGGTGTGATCCACACGCGCTCTCATATGATGGGCACCAAAGGACAACAACATAATGACAAGCAAATTAAATCAATCATAGCAATTCATCAACCACCGATAGGACAACGAAAATCTACTCAGACATCATAGGATGGCAACACATCATTGGTTAATAATATGAAGCATAAAGCACCATGTTCAAGTAGAGGGTATAGCGGGTTGCGGGAGAGTGGACCGCTGTAGATAGAGGAGGGATGGTGATGGAGATGTTGGTGAAGATGGCGGAGGTGTTGGTGTAGATCGCGGTGATGATGATGGCCCCCGGTGGTACTCCGGTGCCACCGGAAGCGAGGGGGAGAGAGCCCCCTCCTTCTTCTTCTTCCTTGACTTCCTCCCTAGATGGGAGAAGGGTTTACCCTCTGGTCCATGGCCTCCATGGCACGAGAGGGGCGAGAGCCCCTCTGAGATTGGATCTGTCTCTCTGTCTCTCTCTGTTTCTGCGTTCTTAGATTCTTCCCTTTCACCGTTTCTTATATTCCTGGAGATCCGTAACTCCGATTGGTTTGAAATTTTGACACGATCTCTATCCATAAATTAGCTTTCTTGCGGTGAAAGAAGGGCATCAACCACCTTACGGGTGGCCCATGAGGGTCAGGGGCGCGCCTGGGGGGGGGGGGCAGGCGCGCCCTCCTTCCTCGTGGCCACCTCGGGCACCGTCTCTCGTGAATTTTCTCCCCAAAAATCATAAATATTCCAAAACAAATCTCCGTCAGTTTTTATTCCATTTGGACTCCGTTTGATATGGATATTCTGCGAAACAAAAAACATGCAACAAACAGGAACTGGCACTGGGCACTGGATCAATATGTTAGTCCCAAAAATAGTATAAAAAGTTGCCAAAAGTTTATGAAAGTTGAATAATATTGGCATGGAACAATAAAATATTATTGATACGACAGAGACGTATCAGCATCCCCAAGGTTAATTCCTGCTCGTCCTCGAGTAGGTAAATGATAAAAAAGATAATTTTTGATGTGGAATGCTACCTAGCATAATCTTGATCACATATCTAATCATGGCATGAATATTAAGACACGAGTGATTCAAAGCAATGGTCTATCATTTGACATAAAAACAATAATACTTCAAGCCTACTAATAAAGCAATCGCGTCTTTTCAAAATAACATGGCCAAAGAAAGTTATCCCTACAAAATCATATAGTCTGGCTATGCTCCATCTTCACCACACAAAATATTCACATCATGCACAACCCCGATTACAAGCCAAGCAATTGTTTCATACTTTTGATGTTCTCAAACCTTTTCAACTTTCACACAATACATGAGCGTGAGCCATGGACATAGCACTATAGGTGGAATAGAATGGTGGTTGTGGAGAAGACAAAAAGAAGAAGATAGTCTCACATGAACTAGGCATATCAACGGGCTATGGAGATGCCCATCAATAGATATCAATGTGAGTGAGTAGGGATTGCCATGCAACGGATACACTAGAGCTATAAGTATATGAAAGCTCAAACTAAAACTAAGTGGGTGTGCATCCAACCTGCTTGCTCATGAAGACCCAGGGCATTTGAGGAAGCCCATCGTTGGAATATACAAGCCAAGTTCTATAATGAAAATTCCCACTAGTATATGAAAGTGATAACTCAAGAGACTCTCTATATGAAGAACATGGTGCCACTTTGAAGCACAAGTGTGGAAAAAGGATAGTAGCACTGCCCCTTCTCTCTTTTTCTCTCATGTTTTTTTGTTTTTTTTTATATTTTTTGGTGGGCTTCTTTGGCCTCTTTTTTTATTTGGGCTTCTTTGGCCTCTTTTATTTATTTTTATTTGGGCTTCTTTGGCCTATTTTATT
The DNA here is from genome assembly GCF_018294505.1 of Triticum aestivum. Taxonomy (NCBI): domain Eukaryota; kingdom Viridiplantae; phylum Streptophyta; class Magnoliopsida; order Poales; family Poaceae; genus Triticum; species Triticum aestivum. The sequence continues at coordinate 691,710,632 of NC_057806.1, read as the reverse complement.
TATTTTTAAAGTCCGGAGTCTCATCCCGACTTGTGGGGGAATCATAGTCTCCATCATCCTTTCCTCACTGGGGCAATGCTCTAATAATGATGATCATCACACTTTTATTTACTTACAACTCAATATTACAACTCGATACTAGAACAAAGATATGACTCTATATGAATGCCTCCGGCGGTGTACCGGGATGTGCAATGATCTAGCATAGCAATGACATAAAAAAAGGACAAGCCATGAAAACATCATGCTAGCTATCTTACGATCCTGCAAAGCAATATGACAATGAATGCTCAAGTCATGTATATGATGATGATGGAAGTTGCATGGCAATATATCTCGGAATGGCTATGGAAATGCCATGATAGGTAGGTATGGTGGCTGTTTTGAGGAAGGTATATGGTGGGTTTATGGTACCGGGGAAAGTTGCGCGGTACTAGAGAGGCTAGCAATGATGGAAGGGTGAGAGTGCGTATAATCCATGGACTCAACATTAGTCATAAAGAACTCACATACTTGTTGCAAAAATCTATTAGTCATCGAAACAAAGTACTACGCGCATGCCCCTAGGGGGATAGATTGGTAGGAAAAGACCATCGCTCGTCCACGACCGCCACTCATAAGGAAGACAATCAATAAATAAATCATGCTGTGACTTCGTTACATAACGGTTCACCATACGTGCATGCTATGGGAATCACAAACCTCAACACAAGTATTTCTACAATCCACAACTACCCACTAGCATGACTCTAATATCACCATCTTTATATCGCAAAACTATTGCAAGGAATCAAACATATCATATTCAGTGATCTACAAGTTTTATGTAGGATTTTATGACTAACCATGTGAATGACCAGTTCCTGTCATCTCTCCAAATAGATATAAGTGAAGCAAGAGAGTTTAATTCTTTCTACAAAAGATATGCCCATGCTCTAACAAATCTAAGTGAAGCAAAAGAGCATTCTACAAATGACGGTTTTCTATGTAAAGAGAAACAAGCAATCCAAACTTCAAACGATATAAGCGAAGCACATGAAGCATTCTATAAAGCCGTACTCAAAAGATATAAGTGAAATGCAAAGAGAATTCTATAAATCAACCAAGGACTATCTCATACCAGCATGGTTCATAAAAGAAAAATGAAAACTAAATGCAAAAGATGCTCCAAGATTGCACATATCGCATGAACTAAACGAATCCGAAAACATACCGATACTTGTTGAAGAAAGAGGGGGTGCCTTCCAGGGCATCCCCAAGCTTAGACATTTGAGTCTCCTTGAATATTTACTTGGGGTGCCTCGGGCATCCCCAAGCTTGAGCTGTTGCCTCTCTTCCTTCTTCTCACATTGAGACCTTCTCGATCACCGAACACTTCATCCACACAAAACTTCAACAGAAAACTCGGTAAGATCCGTTAGTATAATAAAGCAAATCACTACTCTAAGTACTGTTGAAAACTAATTCATATTTTGTTTTTGCATTGTGTCTACTATAATATAACTTTTTCATGGCTTAATCCACTAATATAAATTGATAGTTTCATCAAAACAAGCAAACTATGCATCAAAAACAGAATCTGTCTAAAACAGAACAGTCTGTAATAATCTGAACATTCACCATACTTATGGTACTTGAAAAATTCTACCAAAATTAGGAAAAATAAACAATTTGTATAGGAAGACAGTGCAAAAAGAATCAGAACCATTTGACGTTCCAGCTAAAAAGGTAAAATCGTGCACTACAGCCAAAGTTTCTGTCCTGTACCGTACAAACCATCAAGCAAATGTAAACATCCTAAAGGCAAACCTTGGCACATTATTTTTATAATACAATGGAATTGTACAAGGGGATAATTATTTTTATTGAAAAGTTTCTGTAATCAAGATTCACAAAGTTTCCGTGAGCATGAACAAAGTTCAAGGCTAGCTCCCACTTCAACAATGCTTGTCTTTCTCACTTTCGCTTTCCTTTTTGAAAAAGTTTTGGGTTTCCCTCTTTATTTTTGTTGTTTTTAAACTATATAAAAGCACTCAACAGAAATAAATGACTCTCTAAAACTTCCGGGTTGTCTCCCTGGCAGCGCTTTCTTTAAAGCCATTAAGCTAGGCATATAGTGCTCAAGTACTGGATCCACCCGGATCCCAAGGTATATCAAAGCCAATTTTAATTAACAATGATTTGTAATTTAGTGGTGAGCACAAGGTAACATATATCATGTAATGACGAAGTCTAACTCTCTTCCTATGCATCGGCATGTCATAAAAGAACAATTCATGCACACAAAGTAAAGGCCAATGCATAGTATAAACAATTTCTTGCAATTTATCATATTGGAAACATAGAGAGGTGGAGATATAGTTCCTCTCTCATAATAAATGCAAGTAGGAGAAGCAAGAACATGCATATTATATTCATCAAAATTATCATGAGCAACGGTAAAAGGCAACCCATCAATATAATCCTTAATAAGTGCAAACTTCTCCGATATAGTGTAGTCGGGAGAATTCAAAAAGATAATAGGACTATCATGCGTGGGTGCAATAGCAACAATTTCATGTTTAACATAAGGAACTATAGCAAGTTCATCTCCATAAGCATAATTCATATTGGCATCTTGGCCACAAGCATAGAAAGCATCATCAAAAAGGGATATTTCAAAAGAATCGACGAGATCATAGCAATTATCATAGCATTCATCCTTCGGTAAGCACGAAGGGAAATTAAACAATGTATGATTTGAAGAGTTACTCTCATTATAAGGTGGGCACGGGTGATCAATCCGCTCTTCCTCCTTTTGTTCTTCGCTCTTCTCCTCATCTTTCTCATCCAATGAGCTCACAGTTTCATCAATTTCTTCTTCCATAGACTCCTGCAAAATATTAGTCTCTTCTTGGACAGCGGAGACTTTCTCAATAAGTGCATTAATATCGTAATTGTATTCATAATTCTCATAGAAATATTTAAGGATAGCTAAATTTTCAGGTCTATAAACCGAATCATCAAAATCTTCAAACTCTTTAAACATAGATTCAATTTCATAAGCACCCATAAAAGCAACAAATTCTTCTATTTGTTCCACATCATAGTAATCATATATACCTCTAGCATAAGAAGCTAAGGTTTTATGATCATTAAATTCGCATAAAAAGGGAAGGTGTGGAGCCTTCATCTTAGAGCAACAAGTATAATCATATGTCAAGCATAGTTGCCTTGCATACCAATTCAATATATGAATTTGATCCCATAATAGTTTCCCTTTTTGTGTCAAGCGGTAATCCCTAAAGTATTCACGTTGATCCAACGTTACTCCCATTACATAATTGAATGGGGTTTTCTCAGGATTATTAAAGTAGTACATAATATTTTTCACATAACCAGCATCGAGGGTTTTAGGAGGTTCGCCATCTCCATGAGTAGCAAGTACACCTAATTTTTTTTGGTATTTCGTGTTCCATATCCATAACTAAAGATAGAGAACAACTAAGAATAGAAAATAAAAATTACTTAGTGATAAAGCAAACAAGCACACACGAGAATATTCACCCCATGCTATTGCTCCCCGGCAACGGCGTCAGAAAAAGGTCTTGATAACCCACAAGTATAGGGGATCGCAACAATTTTCAATAAGTAAGAGTGTCGAACCCAACGAGGAGCTAAAGGTAGAACAAATATTCCCTCAAGTTCTATCGACCACCGATACAACTCTACGCACGCTTGACGTTCGCTTTACCTAGAACAAGTATGAAACTACAAGTACTTTGTAGGTGTTATTGGATAGGTTTGCAGGATAATAAAGAGTACGTAAATAAAAAGTAGGGGCTGTTTAGATAAAGAAACAATAAAGTAAATATAGGGAGTGTGGAAAAGTGGTGATAGGAGTTGCGAAATCGCCCCTAAGCAATTGACTACTTTACTAGACCAATAGCAAGTATTATGTGGGAGAGGCCACTGCTAGCATGTCATCCCTGACTTGGAATTCTATGCACTTATGATTGGAACTATTAACAAGCAATCCGCAACTAGTAATGTTCATTAAGGTAAAACCCAACCATAGCATTAAGATATATTGGTCCCCCTTCAATCCCGTATGCATCAATTTCTATGCCAGGTTGAAGCTTCTGTCACTCTTGCCCTCCAATACATAGTCCTATCAACATACAACTAACCCTATGGTGTGATCCACACGCGCTCTCATATGATGGACACCAAAGGACAGCAACATAACCACAAGCAAATTAAATCAATCATAGCAATTCATCAACCACCGATAGGACAACGAAAATCTACTCAGACATCATAGGATGGCAACACATCATTGGATAATAATATGAAGCATAAAGCACCATCTTCAAGTAGAGGGTACAGCAGGTTGCGGGAGAGTGGACCGCTGTAGATAGAGGAGGGAAGGTGATGGAGATGTTGGTGAAGATGACGGAGGTGTTGGTGTAGATCGCGGTGATGATGATGGCCCCCGGTGGCACTCCGGTGCCACCGGAAGCGAGGGGGAGAGAGCCCCCTCCTCCTTCCTCTTCCTTGACTTCCTCCCTAGATGGGAGAAGGATTTCCCCTCTGGTCCATGGCCTCCATGGCACGGGAGGGGCGAGAGCCCCTCCGAGATTGGATCTGTCTCTCTGTCTCTCTCCGTTTCCGCGTTCTCAGATTCTTCCCTTTCACCGTTTCTTATATTCTCAGAGATCCGTAACTCTGATTGGGCTGAAATTTTGACACGATCTCTATCCAGAAATTAACTTTCTTGCGGCGAAAGAAGGGCATCAACCGCCTTATAGGTGGCCCATGAGGGTCAGGGGCGTGCCTGGGGGGGGGGGGGCAGGCGCGCCCTCCTGCCTCAAGGCCACCTCGGGAACCGTCTCGCGTGGATTTTTCTTCCCAAAAATCGTAAATATTCCAAAAAAAATCTCCTTCAGTTTTTATTCCGTTTGGACTTCGTTTGATATGGATATTCTGCGAAACAAAAAACATGCAACAAACAGGTACTGACACTGGGCACTGGATCAATATTTTAGTCCCAAAAATAGTATAAAAAGTTGCCAAAAGTATATGAAAGTTGAATAATATTAGCATGGAACAATCAAAAATTATAGATACGACGGAGACGTATCACAAACCATTGGGATGTAAGTGGGTGTTCAAAAAGAAACTTAGGCCCGGTGGTACGATTGAAAAGTACAAGGCTAGGCTTGTGGCCAAGGGTTATGAACAGAAAGAAGAGGAAGATTTCTTCGATACTTATTCACCTGTGGCTAGACTGACCACCATTAAAGTATTACTCTCATTGGCGGCCTTGCATGGTCTTTTCGTCCACCAGATGGATGTCAAGACGGCTTTTCTGAATGGAGAGCTAAATGAGGATATCTATATGCAACAGCCAGATGGCTTTGTGATAGATGGTCAGGAAAGAAAGGTGTGTAGGTTGTTGAAATCTTTATATTGCCTGAAGCAAGCACCTAAGCAATGGCATGATAAGTTTGATACAACTCTGACATCTGTTGGTTTCGTTGTTAATGAGGCTGACAAATGTGTATACTATCGCCATGGTGGGGCGAAGGAGTTATACTGTGCTTGTATGTTGATGACATACTGATATTCGTAACCAACCTCAAAGTCATTGAGGAGGTCAAGTCATTTCTGTCTCAGAACTTTGATATGAAAGACCTTGGTGTGGCTGATGTTATCTTGAACATCAAGCTACTGAGAGATAATGAGGGTGAGAATACACTTCTACAATCCCACTATGTTGAGAAGGTGTTGAGTCGTTTTGGATATTCGGACTACACACCATCTCAACCACCATATGATCCTAGCGTGTTGATTCGAAAGTCCAAAGGGGCTATAGATCAATTGAGATACTCTCAAATCATTGGTTCACTGATGTACCTAGCGAGCGCAACGAGGCCTGACATCGCGTTTATTGTGAGCAAACTGACCCGGTTTGTTTCCAAACCGGGTGATGTACATTGGCATGCTGTTGAAAGAGTTATGCGCTATCTGAAAGGTACTATGAACTATGGACTTCACTATATCGGATACCCGTCGATACTTGAAGGATATAGTGATGCAAATTGGATCTCTGATGCTGATGAGATGAAGTCCACAACTGGGTATATGTTTACTCCTGGAGGTTGCGCTATTTCCTGGAAGTCTTGCAAGCAAACGATCTTAACGAGATCGACAATGGAAGCATAATTAATAGCATTAGACACATCTGGTTGAAGCAGGATGGCTTCGAGATCTTTTGATGGACTTGCCATTGGTTGATAAACCGGTTCCGGCTATCCTTATGAACTGTGATAATCAGTCTGTCATCACCAAGGTGAAAAGTTCAAAGGACAACATGAAGTCAACCAAACACATAAGAATGCGATTAAAGGTCATCAGAAAATTAAGAAACTCCGGAGCGATAGCGTTGGAGTATGTCCATACGGCTAAAAATCTGGCAGATCCCTTTACGAAAGGGCTATCATGTGTAGTGATAGATAATGCATCGAGGGAGATGGGTATGAGACCCACATGTGTTGCCATGCTAGTAACCCAACCTATGTGATCGGAGATCCCGTGAATTAGGACCTGGGAAAACAAGCCAGTGGTGAACTGAGGAGAGTAACTATACTAACCCACTCCGTTGGAGATGCAATACACTTGATACTGTATGGTAGGGTGGCTACTGTCTTAACATGTTCCGAAGCTTTTATAAGAAAGATGCTATCCTACAGAGCGATCTTTGGAGGAACACACCCATATGAGCCCGACTGCTGGTCACAGTCTATGTGATTGGGGTGATCTCTAGTAAGCTCATGAATAGGCCAGGAGTGTGACTTATATGCTCCACCTGAGGGGTCAGCCTTCGGCAGCCTAGTACTAGAAGACATGTGGTGAAACTTCTTTACGCCAAACTGACAATTCAAGGCATAGTCCATTGTTCAGTTGTGAAGGAGTGTAACTACTTGCTGTAGGTGAAGCTCAACCTTAACAGGTCTTCACTGAAACACTGGTATATCGAAACAGTAATTGGAACAGAGAACACAATGGGCCCTCGAGATCTGGTGGGGATTGCTGAAATTTGAGATGGGCTCTAGGCCCATATAGTAATTTCTGAAAAATCTCTAAGGGCCCATGTGGGTTATATGGCACTAGGTGTAGTGGGAAGTTTAGTCCCACGCAGGAAGTGGAAGAGGAGTTGGACCTCCTTATAAGGGTTTCTCTTCTACATGCTATTGGAGCTTGAGAAGAGAAGAGGCCCTCGCGCACTCCTCCTCCGCCGCCTACCTCGCCACGCCACGCCTCGTCACGACGCGCCGCGGGTTGTGGGATTGAGCCGAGCCGAGCTCACACCTACGCGCACGTGGGTCGAGCCCACGTCTCTCCACGCGGTTGCGCCTATATAAGTGTGCGGTGTCTCCTAACCCTAGCCGCCACGAACAGATCACATCTTCTCCCACGCGCACGCCCACCGTCGTTCCCTTACTGCTGCTGCCGCCGGTGACTCCATCCCATTCGTCGCATACATGGTCGACAGGAGAGCAGGTCTCCGAAACCACGCCCTTCTGGTTCCTGTACGGGGTGAGGGGTGAATAGGTTTTTGGGCAGCGATTGCGCGACTGCTCGCTTCTGATCGTCTACTTCCTCTATGCCTGCGTCGCCTTCATCATCACCATGTCCACCGACGCCGAACGTGCCGCCGCCGAGAAAGCTGAAGCCAACAAGAAGGCCACCGAGGACGCCGCTGCTGCCACCAAAGCCGCGGCCTCTGCATGGCCTACTATAGGGTATAACTCGTTTATCCCGCTCCTACTGTTTTCTGTTTTAGCCATGCTAGCGTTATACGTAGGTCTTTCCGCAATTGGCATAGTATGTGCTAGCCTGACTGAAGAGTGTGCCCCGGTACCAGAGACGTTTTCTCAAGACCCTGTCTATTTACCGTTCTCATTATAGACGTCACTGCTATGTTTATTGTTCCCCGGCATTTATTTATGTGTTGCAACGTATGCGTGGTATCCTAAATTTGTGCGATGGATTAAATATCTGGTTTCAATTAATGTGAGTATTTTTTTCTGTTGTTAATTTTATTAACTGATTTCACTCTCGGTAAATCCTGAAGTGAGATTTTTCTCTGAGTTGTTGCAGCGTATATCTCTTCACGACATAGATTTTTATTCAAGCAGCACCACTACAGCAGACTCACAACCACCACCACTCGACCACGTGTACTAATTGCAAATCCACGTGTTCGTGTTGCACCTAACTAATCACCCCACCCCTTGCACACCACAGTCTCTGAAGGAGAGATTTATGGGTAATTATTCGGGTGCAAATTGCCTACAACACACTGACAACAATTAGCACCCGACACCGCACCTAATCCTCATGATCACCGCCACTGCGGAGAGCTAACACTCGAACAGCAGCATCATGACGATCATCGAGGATCATCGCACACAAGAGCATGGAGAACCCCAGCAATGCCGCCAACCCTCCGCACACAAGGATCATGTACCAGTCCAGCATCACCTCCGCCATTATAGCCTCATCTCGAGCTCCTGAAAACAGTAATTGTCAGAGTAATGGGCCACGGGTAGGCCAACCCGAAGCCCATAACCTTTCAAGACATCAGGACAGGCTGCGCCCCTCAAGACCACATGGCGAAGAGCCGCCTCCTGGGGATTCTACGGCAAGGCGGCTGACTGCCCGCTCACGGCCGAGTCCCAGGGGCGACTTCCAGAGAAGCTGGCTTTGGGGAGTCGGCCGGCGACTCCAACAAACCATGACCTCATCGAGGGGGACGGGGCAGGGGCGTAGCTACAATGAAGCCCACTCCCCGCCCCTTACCAACGGTAGGCATGCCTACAGCGCGTCGTACTAGGGAAGATCTCCCTGCGGCGTGGCACTGTTGCCCAATCGGCCCTGACATCAGCATCACTGTACCTGGTCCTGCGCCCACGACGGCTTGTCTGTACGGCCTGGAGGCAGCGGGGCCCACCAGTCAGCGAGACCTCGGGAGACGGCGAGAGAGCCGCCAGTCGGACCCGTCGGGAGTCGGCCCGGAGGAGTCAGCCGAGCCCTCCTCCGGGGCCCATGCGCCATTAATCAAGAAGAGATGGGGAGTGGCCATGTGATCGCCCGCCAGGCGGCAGGGCTGTTGCCACGACCCCATGACCGAGCTTGCGTCATCAGGAGCACGGCTACAGTAATCAGCAGCCGGCAAGACCCGCCCGCGGCGGACGCGGCCTGTCGGCTTCGTACCAGACCAGTTGGTGGGGCCCACCAGTCGGCGGGCCCCAGCAGTCGGCGGAGAAGCCGGAGGTCGGAGGCACTGACGGCTGGGGCCGCGCCCAGTCAAATTACCATTGTACCCCTGGGGGGTAGGCCTTTATAAACCCCCCAGGGCACCCATGCAAAGGGTGGGATCCCAGTAGTTCTATACCACACCAAATAGAGGGAGAGAGCTAGCCTTGCCCTCTCCCACCACCAGACCCAGCTCAAGGAGCAACCGTGTAAACACTTGACCATAGTGATCATGCGGAGACCCCGCAGAGCAGTAGTAGGGGTGTTATCTCCCCGGAGAGCCCCGAAGCTGGGTAAGATTCGCCGGCGAGCATGTCTTCGCCTCATCCCGTTTCCAGGCACCGGCGACGTTCTACTCGCCCCTACCATGATAAGCCATCCGTTAGCATATGTCGCACCCAACCCCCAACATTTGGCGCCCACCGTGGGGCCTGGATGGGAACCCTTTTCCTCCCTGGCGAGCGCAGCCAGCCAGGCACGCCAGACGAAGTTTGCGTCGACGCGCTGCGCGGCATTGAGATTGCCTGCGCCGCCAGCTCCTTGGCCAAACTTGTCGGCGAGGTCCGCCTCTCCGACGAACCTGCGTCCGACGCAGGCGCGGGCGGCCCCGAAAACCTCCTCGCGGGCCTCCTCGATCAACTCCACGTTTCCGGCGAGCCTGCCGTAGACTTGGAGTCCGTAGGCTCCACCGACCAGATGCTGGTCGACTCCGACACTGCGTCGGTCGACGCATTCTCCACCAATGTGGTGGTCTACGACGAACCTCTCCCCCACGCGGAGAGCGACGAAAGCACCGTCACTGAGGTATTGGTCATCAGTCATGACGAGTCTCCTGGCAGAGGGGTGCCCGACTCACTCGGCGCGGCGCTGCAAGACCTAGTTGCGCCCATTCCGGAAGATGCTAACTTAGAGACGTTAGAAGCGCGCCGCCTTCAGCTTGTTGAAGGCGCGAAGAAGCTGGCCAGCATGAGACGCTTGTCAGAAGCTTACCAGCGGAAATGGATCGCGCTGTTGGCGGCTCGCCGGCCCCGGCAGGGCCCAGCCGCCTTGGCACGGTTCAGCAGCGTGGCGTAGCCATCGCCAGCCTGTTTGGGGATAGCCGCCCCGTGTATGCCACGCCAGCGGAGAACATCTGAGCCGCCCAGGCAGCGGCGGATGAACTGGACAATTTCGAGGGCGAAGAGCGCTGCCTCATGATGGAGCGAGTCCAACGACTCCTCGATGCGGCCGCCGCGCAGAACGAGGCCGACTGCCGCACGGAGGCGCCGCAGCGGCCAAACAACGACCCGCGCCGAGATCAAGGCGCGACGTCTTGGACGCCGACTGGCGGTGCCCAAGGAAGAAAGGACAAGGAGCCGGCTGTCAGCCACAGTCGGACTCGGATTACCATAGAGCGCGACCGAGATGGCCGCCCGAGAGCAGTGGAACGACGGGACGACTGTCCGCCTCGTCCTCCCCGCAAGGAGAGGCGAGTCTCCCCGCCGCCTGTTGACCATCCGACTCTCGGTGACCGCCTTGGCCGCCGAGAGGGAGTTGGAGAGAATGACGCCCGCCACCGGATCGACCGACTTCACCGGTCCCTGGCGCTGGAAGAAGAAGATGAGCTGGGTCCGCCTTGTTTCGGGCCCCGCATTCGGGACGAGCCCTTTCCCAGAGGGTTCACGCTCCCAAGAGACACGCCCAAGTATACCGGCTCCGTGAAGCCAGAAGACTGTCTAGTCGACTACTCCACGGCTGTCAGCATAGCAAACGGCAACAAGCGTGTCGCCATAAAGTACGTTCCGCTCATGCTCCAGGGCACAACCCGGACATGGCTGAACAGCCTAAAGCCCCGCAGCATCAATAGCTGGGTCGACTTCACTGAAGCATTCGTCCGCAACTTCACCAGCACGTACAAGCGTCCTCCGAAGCCTCGTCAGCTCTCCTTGTGCGTGCAAGGTCCTAACGAGTCGACTCGCGACTACCTCACGCGTTGGGCTGAGCTCCGGAACTCCTGCAAGGGCGTGCACGAGGTGCAGGCCATCGAGTACTTCACAGCCGGGTGCCGAGAAGGCACCCTCCTCAAGCACAAGCTCCTCTGCGACGAGCCAGAAACCCTTGACGAGCTGCTGATCATAGCGGACAAGTACGCTACGGCCGACTCCTCCATGAAGACGGAAATTCAAATCAGCACGACTGGCAAAGTAGCTCCTCCGGCTCCAAGAACTCCGGCGGCGGACGTCGGCCGGTGACAACAGCAGGGTGACAACAAGCGCATGGCCCCGCAGCAGGCTTCCAGTAGCTGGCAGGTCGCGACCGTTGAAGCCCAGCAGCCAGAAGAGCAGCCTCCGCCCAAGCGACAGAAAGGCGGCAAGCCGGACTGGTTGCCGGCCTTCTCCTACGAGCAGACCTTGGATGGACCTTGCAAGTTCCACAGCGGCGCGAAGCCATCAAATCACACCACCCGGAAGTGCCACTGGCTCACCAGGATCACCAAGGGAGACGGCCTCCTGCCACCCCCGCCTGCTGGGCAGCCGCCTCCGCCTCCTCCCCAGCAGCCGGCAGTCAGGCCAGTCGGCGCAGTACAAGACGAATACCCTGAAGAGCACGGAGCCTACATGGTGTTCACTAGTGTGGCTGATGATCGATGCAGCAGGCGGCTGCAGCAACAAGAGGTGAATGTAGTAGCCTCAGAGACGCCAGAGTTCATGCACTGGTCTGAGAGGCCCATCAGCTGGAGCAGGGCTGACCACCCAGAAGTGATGCCGAGTCCGGGCTCCTACGCCCTGGTCCTGGACGCCACCTTTGCCACGGACAAACGGGCCGCGCGTTTCTCGCAAGTTCTGATAGATGGGGGCAGCAACATCAACATCCTGTACAAGGACACCATGGAGAAGTTAGGAATCAAGCAGAGACAGCTTCAGAACAGCCGGACTGTGTTCCACGGCATTGTTCCTGGGCTTTCCTGCTCACCAATCGGCAAGATCCTGATTGACGTCCTCTTTGGGGACAAAGATCACTTCCTAAGAGAGTCTGTTTGGTTTGAGGTAGTGGACCTTGAGAGCCCATACCATGCGCTACTTGGCCGGCCCGCCTTGGCCAAGTTCATGGCGGTCCCCCACTACGCCTACCTCAAGATGAAGATGCCCAGTTCCAGGGGAATTCTGACTGTGGCCGGCGACTACCGGAAGTCGTCCGCTTGCGCGGCCGAGAGCAGTCGGCTGGCTGAGTCCCTAGTGATTGCAGCCGAGAAGCGACTCCTTGAGCGAGTTGTGGCGATGGCCGGCAAGCAGCCGGAGATATCGCCCGACCCGAAGGAGTCGGAAGCCAAAGGTTCGTTCAAGCCGGCCAAAGAGACAAAGAAGATACCCTTGGATCCGGAGCACCCAGAGAGGTACGCCGTCGTAGGTGCAAACCTCGACAGCAAATAGGAAGGCGAGCTCATCGATTTCCTCCGTGAGAATCGGGACATCTTCGCATGGTCTCCCAAGGACATGCCAGGTGTACCGACGGATTTCGCCGAGCACAAGTTACACATCCGATCTGATGCAAAGCCAGTCAGGCAGCCCCTGCGCCGCTTATCAGAAGAGAAGAGAAGAGTTGTCGGAGAAGAGATAGCCCGACTCCTAGCAGCCAGCTTCATTATGGAAGTTTTCTTCCCAGAGTGGCTGGCAAATCCGGTCCTGGTGCTTAAGAAGAACAAGCAATGGCGAATGTGTATTGACTACACGAGCCTCAACAAGGCCTGCCCCAAGGACCCGTTTGCTTTGCCGAGAATTGATCAGGTGATAGACTCCACAGCCGGATGCGAGCTGTTGAGTTTCTTGGATGCGTACTCAGGATATCACCAGATAAAGCTGAACCCGGCTGACAGATTGAAGACCGCCTTCATCACGCCGTTTGGAGCATTCTGCTACCTCACCATGACGTTTGGCTTGAGGAATGCCGGCGCCACCTTTCAGCGTTGCATGCAGAAGTGCCTCCTCAAGCAGCTCGGCAGGAACGCCCACGTTTACGTGGAAAACGTGGTGTTGAAGACGGAAAAGCGAGGAACATTGATGGAAGACCTCAAGGAGACCTTTGAGAACCTGCACCGGTTCCAGATCAAGCTCAACCCCGAGAAGTGTGTCTTCGGAGTACCAGCCGGCCAGCTACTAGGTTTCCTGGTCTCCGAACACGGCATAGAATGCAACCCAGTAAAAATCAAGGCCATCGAGAGAATGGAGGTACCTAGCCGACTGCTGGATGTGCATAAGTTCACCGGCTGCTTGGCGTCCGTCAGTTGGCTGGGCGAGAAAGCTCTCCTCTTATACCAACTCATGAAGAAGACCACTTTTTTTCGAGTGGAACCATAAGGCGGACGAAGCTTTCCACCAGTTGAAGAAGATGCTGACTACTCCACCCGTCCTGGCGGCTCCGACTCCCAAGGAACCTATGCTCCTATACATCACCGCCACTAGCCGAGTAGTCAGCACAGTCATTGTGGTAGAGCGCACGGAGGAAGGCAAGGCGCTACCTGTCCAGAGACCAGTATATTACCTGAGCGAGGTACTGTCGACCTCCAAGCAGAACTACCCACACTACCAGAAAATGTGCTATGGCGTGCACTTTGCTGCCAAGAAATTGAAGCCTTACTGTCAAGAGCATCCAATCACGATGGTCTGCACGGCTCCACTTGCCGAGATCATCGGTAGCCGAGATGCCTCTGGTCGAGTGGCCAAGTGGGCCATAGAGCTGGCTCCTTACACCATCTACTACCAGCCCCGCACCGCCATCAAATCACAAGCACTAGCCGACTTCCTCGTCGATTGGGCCGAGACCCAGTACCTGCCTCCAGCGCCTGACTCCACCCATTGGCGGATGCACTTCGACGGCTCCAAGATGCGCACCGGCTTGGGAGCCGGCATCGTCCTCACCTCTCCCAAAGGCGGCAAGCTCAAATATGCACTGCAAATCTATTTTGCTGCCTCCAACAACGTGGCCGAGTACGAGGCGCTCATTCACGGGCTCCGGCTCGCCAAAGAGCTTGGCATCCGCCGGATCTTATGTTATGGCGACTCGGACTTAGTGGTCCAGCAGTCATCTGGCGACTGGGACGCGAAAGACGCAAACATGGCGAGCTACCGTTTCCTCGTGCAGCAACTCAGCGGGTATTTTGAGGGGTGCGAGTTCCTCCATGTGCCAAGAAACGACAACGACCAAGCAGACGCCTTGGCACGAATCGGCTCAACCCGCCAAGCAATACCATCTGGCTTCGCCCTTCAACGCCTCCTCAAGCCGTCTGTCAAGCCTTCACCAGAATCAGACTCCATTTTTGTGCCGGCTCCTCCTGAAGACGGCAGATCCGACTCCAGAGTTCCGGCAGTCAGAACGGGGACTTTTGCGGGCGACCCCAAAGCTGCCACAGTCGAGCCCGGCCCAGGGACTGCGGTGACGGACTCAAAGATTCCAGAACTCGGCCCAATGACCGAGCCAGTTGGCCTGGGGACTTCATCAACCCAGCAAGCGGCTGTTGACTCCAGCCCGCCGCCTCCCAGCCCAGCCGCCCTCGTCCAAGTCGCAGTTCTGGTAGTCGAAGAAATAGCAGCACCCTCACGGGCCTAGCCCATCCTCAAATTCCTGGTGAACAAAGAGCTACCAACTGATGAGACCTCAGCTCGGCAAGTACAACACCGGGCAGTAGCCTATACCATAATCAACAGAGAGCTGGTCAGACGCAGCGTCACTGGTGTCTACCAGCGCTGCGTAGAGCCAGAGCAAGGCCAGGCGATCCTCAAAGACATCCATCAAGGCGAATGTGGCCACCATGCGGCTTCAAGAGCACTCGTCGCCAAATCTTTTCGGCACGGTTTCTTTTGGCCGACTGCGTTGGAAGAGGCCAAGGAGTTGGTCCAAAAATGCAAAGGGTGCCAGAAGTTCAGCTCCAAGCCGCACCAGCCGGCTTCCGCGCTCAAGACCATCCCCATTGCTTGGCCTTTCACAGTTTGGGGTCTAGACATGGTGGGACCATTCAAAACAGCACAAGGTGGTCTAACTCACCTACTTGTCGCAGTGGACAAGTTCACCAAGTGGGTGGAAGTGAAGCCAATCAAGAAACTGAACGGTCTGACTGCCGTGACCTTCATCACCGATATCACAATTCGGTACGGCATACCGCACAACATCATCACCGACAACGGCACAAATTTTTCCAAAGACGCCTTGGCCCGTTTCTGCGCAACACATGGCATCCGACTGGACCTAGCGTCCGTCGCCCACCCACAGTCAAACGGCCAAGTGGAGCGAGCAAATGGCCTCATCCTGTCCGGCATCAAGCCTCGGTTGATCGAGCCTCTGGAGCGCTTGGCTGGTTGCTGGCTCGTCGAGCTGCCAGCCATCCTCTGAAGTCTGCGCACGACTCCAAACAAGTCAACTGGCTTCACGCCCTTCTTCCTCGTCTACGGTGCCGAAGCCGTCATCCCAACGGACATAGAGTTCGACTCCCCACGAGTCACCATGTACACCAAGGAGGAAGCAGAAGAAGCACCACAAGATGGCGTCGATTTGCTGGAAGAGGGCCGGCTGTTGGCACTCAGCCAGTCCAGCATCTACCAGCAGAGCCTGCGCCGATACCACAATAGGAAGGTCAGGCCAAGATCTTTCCAAGAAGGCGACCTTGTACTCCGGCTGATCCAGCGAACAGCCGGCCAGCACAAGCTGTCGCCGCCTTGGGAAGGCCCTTTCATCATCAGCAAAGTACTAGGCAACGACTCCTACTACCTGATCGACGCTCAGAAGCCCCGAGCACACAAGAGGGACGACTCCGGCAAGGAGACAGAGCGGCCATGGAATGCAAATCTTCTCCGAAGATTTTACAGTTGATGCAGTATGTACCACGCTACCTTTTGTATTAAAGTACCAAGACTTCGGGCCCCCCGAGACGAGCTCGGGGACTGCCCTCTTTTGTCTGTATGATAAAAATTATGCCTACAAGTATGTTACTCTTTGTCATGCCGCTTGGCACCGGGCTCGACAAGTCGGCCCGGGGACTTGCCGCCTTGCACTATGAAATGCTTCCTGCAGCCGGACAAGTAGTGTGTAACACCTAAGTCGTCTTCTGTCAGAAGCCGCAGCTCACAGAGCGACTGTACGGTGGGCAAAGGTAAGGTAGAATGGGTGCTCGCACGAAAAATGGCTAAGGACTAGCGTAAAACATAGCTCAAGACGGCTTCCAGCCTTTCTCGCAAACTGACTCTTGGACAGTCGAATTGTCGTTTTCTATCCAATTTGCTCAAACAATCTGGAAATCGGCTAAGTACTTGCTTTCCCAAAGTAGCCTAGCACTGGACCCAGCAACAGTCCGCAGAAGCGGCTGTCCGATCGGCAAGACAGGCAACTAAGAGAAAGCGGCAAAGGAAAACAGCCAAAAGAACAATGAGCAAGAATATATATATATATATATATATATATATATATATATATATATAACATAGGCCCTTGGCCGAATTGTCGATTAGAGGTTCAAAATACACCCCGCGGGTGGAATTGTGCGAATTAACAAGTTCTTCAAAAGACTACTAAAGCAGATAAAACAAAAGACACAGTGGCAGCCTAGGAGGCGGCAGACGGATTCGGGGGGTCGGAGGAGGCGCCAGTGTCAGGCGTCGGGGCGGTCGGCCGGCTAGTCCCGGCTTGATCGCCTCCGGCAGCAGTCGGGTCAGTCGCACGCGGCTCGTTGCTGGAGGCGCGGTCGGGCTGAGGCTGGCCGTCTGCTCCGTCTTTTGGTGCCTCCGCCTCGCCCTCATCCTCCGCCTCGTCCTCCTCCTCGATGCTAGAGCCAATCACCTCCGCCGAGTCTTCGCCGTATTCTGGGTTCATCCCAAACCACTCCGGTGGTACCTCCTCACCGTCTTCAGACCGCTCGGGGACGAAGATGCTCGTGTCGGTGTACTCGGTGATCGCCGCAGCATGCTTGACGAGGGCGTCTTCCACAGCCGGCAGCTCCGACTGGGCCTCCGACCGAAGCGTGGCCAACCGGTCTAGATCCAGCCCCGGATACCTTGCCTTGACGAACTCCAAGGCCCGGCGCGTTCCAGCCCAGGCCGAAGAGCCCTTCCAGGCCTTGAGGCGACCAGCCGTGACCTCCAACCAGTTGGCCGTCAGGATGGGGGTGCGCGGAGCCTGCATATCCGGCCAAAGGGCGGAAATCGCCTGGGTACCGACGCGCTGAAGCCCGCGCAGCATCCGTTGAGCCGGCCGAAGGCGAGCCTCGATGCTCAAGATGTGCTCATCAAGAGTCCGGGGGGCATCGACAGCGATCTCCGCACCCTCCGCCCTCCGACTTTCGCGATCGGCCTCGATGGCCTGGATAGTGGTCTGCGACTACCCAGGGAAGAAGTCTGCAAAAGACACGAAGAAACAAAGAAGTAAGTCAAAAACCAGGAATCGGCATGATCTAAGTCGGCAGCTCGAGGAAAGAAAATAAAGAGACTCACCATCAACGATGTCTTCAATCTCGTGGAAGCCGGAGGACAGCAGTGCCTCCTTGTGAGACCAGGAGGAGCGCTCGCTCGTGAACTCGGCCAAGAGGGCAGTTTCCGTCTCCTCTGCCTCCCGCTACGACTTCGCAAGCAGCTCCTTCTGCTCCGCCAACTGAGTGGCCAGCAGACCGCGCTCTGTGGCGAGCCTGCTGCACTCCTCCCCTTTGGCGAGCATGGCGGAGTTGGCTTCGCTCAACTGCTGTTGAAGAGCAGCATTGGCTCCTAAAGGAAAGAAAGAAAGACAACAGTCGTCAATAAAGAAGGTCGCCGGGGAGATCCGGCCCGACCGCTCAGCAGTCGGCCCTAATCTCGGGGACTACAGCCCGCGGGTCCGCTAGCGCGCCCCCGCAGAGCAGAAAAAAGAGGGAAGGACTTACTCCGGCTCTCCGCCAAGTCGGCGGTCCGATTGCCAAGCTCTTCAACATTACGGTTGAAGGCAGTGACGCGGAGGTTGTGGTAATCCTGCAACAAGCATTTCAGACAAAGTTAGTACCCAGAAGTTCATCAATTGGAGTTCCGGGCCGCCTGCTCAGCAGCCGGCCCGAAACTTGGGGACTACACCCAGTGGGTGCGCTGGCGCGCCCCCACAGAGAGGAACAAGAAAAACAAAGGCCCAAAGAAAAGACATACCTGGACGGCTGCCCGCGATGCTAGGAAAAAATTGGTGTAGCTCTGGAGGGCGTCGCCCTCAGCGCGGAGCTTCGCCTGGACGTCCAGGAGCGCCTGGTTCAGCGGCCTTGTGCCGCCTCCCCGCACCCACCCAACAGGTGCGGCACTCGTCGCTTCGGCGTCTGGAGCCGCCGAGCTGGCGGTGCCGGCTTCCAGGGGGCGGGGTGCCGAAGTCGCCTTCTCCAGACGACGGCGCGCTGGCGAGCCGACCTGGAGGAGTAGCCTCGCCACGGCCTCGTCTTCGGTCGGCGGCACCGTAGGGTCCGCTGGCTGCTCGCCTTGCACGCCTTCAGACGGCGGCGGAGGCGGCGGCGGAACGTTTGCGCCCGGAGTAGAGGGCTCGCCGCCTTCCCTCTCCTCGATGAGGTTCTCCCTGCCGGCTTCTCTAGTCTGCCCCGTGAACTCCGGGGGCGGCGGCGCAGAGTTCAGCGGGGTAACAAGCAAGGCCGACTGACGGCGTGCGGCTTCCTCAGCCCGCTACTTCACCGCGGCGGCGGCTTTGGCCTCCGCTAGTTTTTTCTTAGCGGAGGCCTCCGCCCTGTCGGCCTCCGCTTTCTCCAGGCTGAGGGCTTCGTCTTTGTTGCGCTTCTCCTGCGCATTCCGCTCCGTCGCCTCCCGGAGGTCGGCTGCGGGGTCTATCCGCCGAGTGGTGGCGGGAGTCTCCGCTGACCCCATGACGGAGGCGGCGGCGACCCGCTCAAGAGAGAGGGGAGCCCTGAAGAAAGAAGGGCGAGCAGAGACTCAGACAAAACACGAAGAAAGAATAAACTTTGAAGTCAGAATACTTATGCAGAGACCAACGGCGGCTTCTTCACTTCCTTACGAAAGCGGATGGCCTTTGCGGCTGCCTCATCCCGCCGGGTCACTGCAGCCGAGCCCTTGGGTTTCTTCGGCCGGCTGCCGAACAAAGTCGGCGCAGCCCGGCGCTTCTTCCCGTTGCCTGGAGCGCCCGACGTGGTAGAAGAGCCCGCGCCCGGCTGGCTGGCTCCTGGCCGATGGCGAGGGGCGACTCCTCCCTTGGCGTCGTCTTCAGGCCAGTCGGCGAAGGTAGTCAAGGGCCTAAGGTCGCCCGTCGTCCCTCCTCCTCCCTCGGCGTCGTCTTCCAGAGCCGCTGCCCCCAGATCGGGGTCATCGATGTCGCTCTCCGCCCGATCGGCGACGAACTCACGGGCCGGCCCCGAGGTGTCAGCTGGTGGTTGAAGAAGGAGATTCTAACCAAAAGCAGACTGATCAGAACAAAACTCGGCAAGAAGAAGACAGTCCAAAGAAAGAAAAGAAAGGCGACTCACCACGGGCGGGGGGTTGGCGCGGGAGTATGGCTCCTTGCCGAATCGCCAATCCCCCGGGAGCCTGCTGTCCGAGAGGTAGTTCACCATAAGGGCCACCTCTCCATGAGGCATATCCTTGGTGCACATCCGACTCGGGTCGCAGCCCCCGCTCATCTGGCATATCAGGTGAGGGCGGCCTTGGAGTGGGAGAACTCGGCGCGAGACGAAGGTGGCCAGCAGGTCCGTGCTAGTCAGACCCTCCGACCGCGTCAGCACTCGGAGTCGCGTGATGGCGCCGGCTCCCGCAGGCGTCAGTGACCTGGCCCGGTATGACCCGTTGGGCAGTCTGCCAGCCGACAGGCCGGCTTTGAAAGCCGGCAGATTGACCTAGTCGCCCCTTGTGGCGACGTTCCTGACGTAGAAGTAGGACCGCTGCCACATCTTCATCGACTTCAACAGCGCGATGGAGGGGAAGTGGTTGTCGGTTCCTGTCCTTCGCACGGCGATGAAGGCGCCGCACTGAGCCGGCACGCCCGCGGCCCGGGTGCCAAGCTTGGAGAAGAAGAACTCCCCCCAGAGCTCGAGGGTGGGGAGGACTCGAGGAAGCCTTCGCACAGAGCCACGAAGGCGGACAGCAGCACCACTGTGTTGGGGGTGAGGTGGTGCGGCTGGAGGCCGTAGAACTCCATGAACGACCGAAAGAAGCTGCTCGCCGGCAGCCCCGGCCCGCGCAGGCAGTGCGAGCGGAAGATGACCCGCTCGCCATCCTGCGGGGCGGGGGAAATCTCCCCCTCCGGCACAAGACGCACCTGCACGCGGTCCTTGCCGGGAAGCCGACGGGTACGGCGGAGGAACTCGATGTGGTCTTCATGGACTTCGGAACCGTCCCAGGTGCCGGAGCGCACCGAGGGAGGCGCGGCCGCAGAGGAAGAGCTCATCGCGAGCTGTCGCTGCGGTGATCACCGGAGCTTGGGCGTGCGGTAGGGCGAAGAAGAGCAGAGGAAGCAGGAGAGCGAGGAGCTGCGTGGAGGAAGAAAGCAAGGGGTAGTGGGAAGGAGGGGCGTGCGTGCCCCCCTCTTCCCCCTACTTATAGCCCCATGGGCTGCGAAGCCGAGGGGGCGGACGTGGGGATTTACTGTGCCCGCAACCCCACGCCCCACACGATCCACGTAAAGTTACTGCGCGCAGTAACTTCATGGGAATCCCAACCGTCCACCAGGCCGCAGCGGATCCGCTCGGGCGTCGAGGCGTGGTAGTGGCGGGCCCCGCCTACGGGCCTGTCCCATCGCGTGCGTGGGATGGCAGGATGGCCTGGCCACGTGCCCTCGCGTGACAGGCCAAGAGCGGGCGGCGGCCTGGAAGCTTAGCTAGCACGCCACTTGAAATCCTGCTGAGACGTTCGAACTACTGAGCAAGTCGGAATTGAGTGAGTCCGAGTTGGGCGAGTCCGACTCCTTCTAGTCAGCCCGGCAGAAGTCAATCAAGACCGTGTGTTGAGCACCTGGAAAGAGAAACTGCTGAGGCTTCTCGGCCGATTGTCCGCGGTGCCTCACTAGCTTCGGAGACTACTGTCGGAGTAATGGGTCATGGGTAGGCAACCCGAAGCCCATAACCTTTCAAGACATCGGGGCAGGCTGCGCCCCTCAAGACCACAGGGCGAAGAGCCGCCTCCTGGGGAGTCTACGGCAAGACGGCCGACTGCCCGCTCACGGCCGAGTCCCAGGGGCGACTTCCAGAGAAGCCGGCTTTGGGGAGTCGGTCGGCGACTCCAACAAACCATGACCTCATCGAGGGGGACGGGGCAGGGGCGTAGCTACAATGAAGCCCACTCCCCGCCCCTTACCAAGGGCAAGCATGGCTACAGCGCACCGTACTAGGGAAGATCTCCCTGCGGCGTGGCACTGTTGCCCAGCCGGCCCTGACATCAGCATCACTGTACCTAGTCCTGCGCCCACGATGGCTTGTCTGTACGGCCTGAAGGCAGCGGGGCCCATCAGTCAGCGAGACCTCGGGAGATGGCGGGAGAGCCGCCAGTCGGACCCGTCGGGAGTCGGCCCAGAGGAGTCGGCCGAGCCCTCCTCCAGGGCCCACGCACCATTAATCAAGAAGAGATGGGGAGTGGCCACAGTGATCACCCGCCAGGCGGCAGGGCTGGTGCCATGACCCCATGACCGAGCTTGCGTCATCAGGAGCACGGCTATAGTAATCAGCAGCCGGCAAGACCCGCTCGCGGCGGACGCGGCCTGTCGGCTTCATACCAGACCAGTTGGTGGGGCCCACCAGTCGGCGGGCCCCAGCAGTCGGCGGAGAAGCCGGAGGTCGGAGGCACTGACGGCTGGGGCCGCGCCCAGTCGAATTACCATTGTACCCCTGGGGGGTAGGCCTATATAAACCCCCAGGGCACCCATGCAAAGGGTGGGATCCCAGTAGTTCTATACCACACCAAATAAAGGGAGAGAGCTAGCCTTGCCCTCTCCCACCACCAGACCCAGCTCAAGGAGCAACCGTGTAAACACTTGACCATAGTGATCATGCGGCGACCCCGCAGAGCAGCAGTAGGGGTGTTATCTCCCCGGAGAGCCCCGAAGCTGGGTAAGATTCGCCGGCGAGCATGTCTTCGCCTCATCCCGTTTCTAGGCAACGGCGACGTTCTACTCTCCCCCACCATAATAAGCCATCCGTTGGCATATGTCGCACCCAAACCCGACAGTAATGGAGGAGAAGGAAGGAGAAGGAGAAGCGAGGCCAGGTGTGAGGAAGAAGAGAGGAGCACCTTGGTCATTTTATAGCTCGAGATCGGTGTACGATGGGCGAAGTCCACCAGCGCCGCTCATCGCTCGATCGCCGGTGTTCGGAGGCGAATTCGCGAGCAGTGCCGACAGCGCACTGGCCCGCGAGGTGAGTGCACGCTGCATCGGCAGCTAGCACGCCGCGCACTACCACAGAACGGCCTAGATGCCCTACGCACCAGATGTCGCCGGTGGAGAAAGCATGGGAAAGCGCGCGAGAGAGAGGAAGAAGAGAGATGCAGAGGTAGAAGAAGAGACTGACAGTGGGCCCCGGGTCCATCTGTCAGCCAGAGAGAACACTGTGCTCTCGGGTACGACCAGCATATTTTAGAAATTTAGAAATCAATTCTAAATTTACTGTAACCAAAAATAGATATTTCTCGTTTTCCCCAACTATAGATTTTTCCACGCAGTGCCAGTATTCCACACTGTAGTTTTACACCACTTATTTGCCCTTTCACTGTAGCCACATTTTATTGCATGGGTAGGATGGTTGTTTCTGTGATTTTACCTTGAGGTAGTAGGAGTAATTCTTTTTCAAAACAGC